>NW_023487287.1:0-1249 GCF_013731165.1 Rhagoletis pomonella | reverse complement strand
GAAGGTGAAAATGATGATGAAGATAAAGATAAAGATCAGGATTAAGACCAAGATCAAGATGAAAATGATGACGAATATGAAGTTAAGATTGAAGGAGAAGACGTGATTGAAGATTATAGTGGAGATGAAGATGAAGAGTTGCGGATGAAGATGAAAAAGAGGGTAAAATGGAAATGAAGATATAGGTGAAAATGAAGTTAAAGGTGAAGATGAAGAGAATGAATGAAGATAGAGATGGTAATGAAGATGAAGGTGAAAATGAAGGTTAAGATTTGTTCTATGATTAGGACTAAGATGAAGATTAAATAAGGAGTAAAATTAAGATGAATATTCAAGTTAAAATAACGAATAAGGCAAAGACTAAGACAAAATTTATTTCTGCAATGCTTTCTATGAAGTTTCAATTCTCCCGCGCGTTAGGACCACATTCACTTACGCTGGACCAATTGGTACTGCTTGATAAAGTGCCATCCTCAAAAACGTATACAATTTTTGATCAGGCTAGCTTTTACAGTCTCGATTCCATCTAATTGAATTTTAATTGAATTTTCGCTGCCTCAAAGTGTTAACTGTATAGTAAAAGGGAGGCTGTAGTCCCTTTAGATTGCGAAATTTATTCCGCAGTTGTTCATACGCTGATTCAGCAAATTTGTAAAACTTTAGGATACCATAATATAGACTGCAGAGACAACAGCGCATAAGCAAAGAAATAGCTGGAAATGAAAAACATTTTTTCGATCTTAAACGTATATTTTTTTTGTAAACTTCTTTAACCTGTTGCAAAAACAATGCATTCGTAAATACCTCATTAAAATTCCCAATTTTTCACGCGCTTTGTACTACATTTTATAGAACAAAAGAATTCAACAAAGCGCAAATACCACCAACTAAGTACAAATCGAATTGTAACAATAGCGCAACTTCAACAAAAAGAAATTTTAATTACTTCGTTGATTCCGAAAAAAAATTTAGAACAATAGTGCCACACAAATATAAATTTTCGGACAAAAAAAAAACAATCTTTAACGGGCACCGCAAAGCGATAACAAAAAGCTAAACTTTCGTAAATAAATCATTTTGAGCAATGTCAAAATTTTGTGAACTCATGATAAATTTGGTTGTCTCATGCTGCGAAGCGAAGTGGAGCGATTGCTGAAGAAGCAGCGAAGCCTAAGATAAGAATGGTGAAGAAGATGATGGCTATGATGATGATAATAATGATGCATAAATAACTAAAGTACAATACATA
>NW_023487286.1:0-1249 GCF_013731165.1 Rhagoletis pomonella | reverse complement strand
AGGCCTTTCACCCCGACAACATGGCTTCAGGAAGGGACACTCAACTATAGGAGCAATTGGCGAAGTAGTCGAGGCGGTACATAAGGCCGAAGAAGCCTGCCACGGCGCGGCCAATAGTGCTGCTAGTCACACTGGACGTCAAGAACGCCTTCAACTCGGCAAGATGGGACGATATGCTGGAGGCCTTGGAACGGTCATTCAAGGTTCCAACATACTTACTAGATATGATCCGGGACTACCTCAGAGACCGTTGGCTTTTGTACGACACAACACAAGGTCAGAGAAAGAGATGTATAACCGGCGGAGCGGCACAGGGGTCTGTACTTGGCCCGGACCTCTGGAACGCCACGTATGACAGTCTGTTGCGCACGGAAATGCCGGAGAGCGCCTTCCTTGTCGCCTTCGCGGACGACGTGGCAGGCGTCATAACAGCAAGAAATGTCCAGCTAGCACAGCTCAAGCTAAACCAGGTCATGCGCAACGTCAGTGGATGGATGAGCGATCACGGTCTGCAATTGGCTACAGACAAAACGGATATCGTGCTCCTCACCAGGAAACGGATCCCAACAATTATAAATATAATGGTCGGACCTCAACTCGTGACGACTTCTAGGTCTACAAAATACCTAGGGGTGAAGCTTGACAGCAAACTCACATTCTGGGAACACATCCATGGAGTATGTGAAAAAGCTGCGCAGAGCACGGCGGCTCTAAGCCGGCTGATGGCGAACGTGGGCGGCCCGAAGCCATGCCGCAGGAAGCTTCTGATGACAGCGGTCCAAATGGTGCTCCTGTACGGGGCAGAAATATGGGCTGACGCATTGAAAGTCAAAAAATACCGGATTCAAATGTCTTCGGTACAGCGCAGAGGGGCACTACGCATTGCTTCTGCATACCGTACAGTGTCCGCGGACGCGGTTCTAGTTATTTCTAGCGTCATGCCAATTGAGCTACTTGCTTACGAGCGAAAAGAGATTTACAATCTCAGTGCCGAGATAGGTCGAGCAGCTGCCGCGGCAAGGGCGCGCGAGCAACTGATCCAGCAGTGGCAACAAAACTGGAACGCGAGCACAAAAGGTCGATGGACACACTCCCTGATAGCCGACCTTCAAACATGGCTGAACAGACCACATGGGGAAGTCGATTTCTACCTGACGCAATTCCTCACCGGTCATGGTTACTTCCGAGAATATCTTCATAGAATGGGAAGGGTGGACTCACCGTTCTGTCACTACTGTGGAAACGTCGA
>NW_023487285.1:206-1249 GCF_013731165.1 Rhagoletis pomonella | reverse complement strand
GTATATACCGATTTATGGACTGTTTACCAAATTACTTAGAAGCATTATGGAGTGAGTAACGTAATGATGATGCTGGTGCTGGTACCAAATTTTACGTTTCTAAATATTAATTTACTAGCAATTACCCGGCGTGCTTCGCTGCGCCTTAAATGTATTTTTGTGTTGTAACTCTCCCCCTAAGCTCTTATGGCCTCATTTACAAAATATTTTTAAAGAACTTTATGAAGTTAGATTTAAAAAAATCGATCTATGAAGCATTGTTTATTTTTTTTTTGAGTTAATATATTTTCGAAGGTAATTAGAAAATATGTAAAGAACCGACTTTCTCTTGGAAATTTAATTTATAATCTTATAACTGGAGTCTACTATCGCACCCTTTCCTCAAACGTGTATTGATTCAATATTCAAATAACGTATATTTATATAATTTGAAAAAATCTCCCTACTATACAAATATGTACAGCAATATTAAATAATATTTTCAAATGTTGTGAGAGGGAGTAACAAAACAAAATTACTTTTAAGGCGCAGCGAAGCACGCCGGGTATTCGCTAGTGTCACATGAAATTAACTGAGCAAAGTACAATGAATAGCTGTTAAACAATGGCACCATCTACTTTAAATGAAACATACTTATTTTCGTGGGGGATACTCACACACCATATACTTTTCTATTGAAATTTTTCCTGAATTTTCCTAGCTATAAACCTCCAACGAATGCAAAACCGTGAAAATCGGTTCGTGCGTTCTGGAGTTATAGCGTCAGGAAGGAAAACCCTACTTATTTTTATATTAATTTTTATATTAAAGAAGATTAAAGAACTGTCCGCATACTCAATTTTATTTTTCACTAAAACGGTATTCATGAATTTTTTAATTTTTTTTTTATTTGCTTCCGCATACTTTTGACATAACAGCTTTCATTTTATGCCGATATTAAACAAATACAGCCTAAGTTTACCCGGGTCCACGTTTTGGTCTGTATCTCGTGACCCAAGTCACCCAGCTATATGAAAAGTGCTCAATCTTAAAGCATTCATGAA
>NW_023487285.1:0-196 GCF_013731165.1 Rhagoletis pomonella | reverse complement strand
CCATATTAAACAAATACATCCTAAGGTTACCCGGGTCCACGTTTTGGGGCCACGCCCCCTTTATATATCAAAATATTTTTTACCCTGTGACCATCCCTGGAAGATATCCAGTGCGTGTGTAAAATTTGGTTACGATCGGCTTATTCGTTTAGGAGCCAAGTGTGTCTATAGGTACATACATAATTTGAATTTTATA
>NW_023487284.1:0-1250 GCF_013731165.1 Rhagoletis pomonella | reverse complement strand
ACATTATTACCTGCTCCTGACATTATTTTGTGTTACTTACCGGAATTAGTGAAAGTGGATTTTGTGAAATAGGACCCTTCGAACATTGTGTTATTAATACTATGACAGAGAACACGCAGTATACGTCGCATGAATATGCGGATATTCACCTAATTAACGGTGAAGCTTGCTGTAATGCCAGAGCTGCTCAAAGACTCGATGCAGAGCGATACCCAAATCGTCGGCATCCGGGTCGTGAAGTATTCGCCCGGACTCATAGAGAAATATATGACTTTTACACCTTTCTTGTTTGCTTTCTTGTTACCTATCATTTTTCACTTTTTAAGGTCGCATACCTGGAAGGCGTGGCGGCGAAACAGGACGTCCTGCAACGGTAGATGCACGGGACGGGACGGACGGGAATACAAAAAACTACAGTTCACAAAGCTTTAAAAGACCATCGATTTCATCCCTACCACATTCAACGTGTTCAGGCTCTACGAGAAAGAGCGAATGCATGAATCAGACCCCAACTTTTTAAATAAAATAATTTGGAGCGATGATTCATCATGCAAACGTGATGGTTAGATTAATTTACATAACCTTCACAGTTGGCAGATAGACAATCCTCACGAAAAATATCGTTCGCAGTACCGGTACAAAATAAATTTATGGTGCGGTATTTTTAATTGTCAGATATTGGGACTTGTGGAACTGCCGCCAACGCCGAACTTTCCCAGTTACTCAGAGTTCCTTCAGGAACGGCTTCCAACTCTTTTAGAAGATGTACCCTTAAACCTGCGGCGACGACTATGGCTGCTCTGCTCACTACGGGCGTGAAGTAAGAGCTCATCTAGACGAAACTTATCCTCGCCGATGGATTGGACGATACGGGCCAATCACGTGGCCCGCTCGATCGCCAGACCTGAATCCATTCGATTTTTTTACTGGGGCTGTCTTAAGGACAAAATTTATTCAAAAACAATTCAAAACGAAGAGCATTTGCGGGAACAAATAAATGGAGCTGCTGCTGAGATAGCCCAATTGAGTTTAAGATCTCTAAAAGCGTCTTTTCTTAAAAGGTGCCGAGCTTGTATTAGAGTAGAAGGTGGCCAATTTGAGCATATTTTTATCAATAAATGAATAAATTTTTCTTCAAACAACTCATGTATATCTTATTTCACGTGAACCCATCCTTCACACAAAATATTGATAGATATAGCCCTTGTTATAGACTCTAGTCCGAATTCCGGTAAGTAACACAAAATAAT
>NW_023487283.1:0-1250 GCF_013731165.1 Rhagoletis pomonella | reverse complement strand
TTACAAACATACAGTTGTCGAAAAATTTTAGTCGCATCAATTATATTATTTTTTTGGTGTTTGAGTTATTTTTTTATAAAATTAAAGTTCATTAGCAAATACCATATAAATTCAAGTTTCAAACTTTGTGCAATATTTAAAAAACAAGTAATTTTTAGCAAAAAACCGACTTAAAAAATATATATATATATAAATTATCGAAATCGGTTGGCGTGGTCCAAAGTTATGCGGTAACATCCATAAAAAAAATATTCCCACGAACTGACAACCTCCTCCTTTTTTGGCAGTCGGTTAAAAATTCTAAAAATTCGAGCTTTTTAATTCCATTTTCTAGAAAGATTTTGAGTATGAAATTTTGTAGCCCACTCAACTCTTTTATAATAAAGCGCAAGTTTCATGTGTCTAAAAATTTTCGTTTTAGAATTTTTTTGCCGAAGTGTTTGCAGGTTTTTTCCATATAAAAATAAAGTATGTTTATTCGTTATATGAAAGCAAATGCGACAAATACAATTCTAACAACAAATACAATTCTAACGGTAAGTTGTGGTCATTTGAAACTTTATTATACTAGAATTGAACGAGCTGAAATTCCCCACAAAAAACAGTTCAATACCCGATTCCCCACTCAAACCGAAATTCCCCGCAACCGGGGAATTCTCTACGAGTTGGCTTCGCAGGTAGCTTCCCAAAAAAACCACTTAGAAACTTGCAGAACTATAGATTTTTATACACGAGCGCACTTGTGCACAAGGGTATAATAAGTTTGTTCACATAACGGTTGTTTGTAACAGCCAAAACGAATCGAGATAGATATAGACAAATGTATACATATATGAAAAGAGAAGTCGAATAAGCCATGTCTGTCTGTCCGTCCGCCCGCCCGTCCGTGTACACGATAACTCGAGCAAAAATTTAGATATATCAACGAAATTTCGCACGCAGATTGCCCTTTATCCAAGGTAGGTTGGAATTGAAAATGGGCGAAATCAGCATAACGAGTGTAAAAATAGGAAAGCAACAATTTCAGTTTTCACTTTCACACAGATAACATAGCCATTTGTCCTATGTAATGTGCACCGAGAAATTAAAAAACCTTCAACTGGTTGTTGTATTGTTTAAATTTTTATATTTAATACTATATACTTAATATTTACATATTAGAGCTGCCAAACTATCGATAGTCGTGAGCATCGATAACACTGTGAGACAAATGGTAGGGGTCAGTGATCGGGAAGGGTTCAAACTACCGG
>NW_023487282.1:0-1250 GCF_013731165.1 Rhagoletis pomonella | reverse complement strand
AATTAAACACTGTCTGTTTACTTTTACATATCAAATTTGTCACATACTGCACACAAAGGGTGGGTTTTGGGGTTAAGTTTATTATGATTTAAGAAATTTTGATAAAAAAACATTTGTTTTCCGTTTCTTGTGCGTCATTTTGTAAGAATTTTTCTTTTTTCTTGAGAACTCTTTAAAGTTTAACTGCGAATGAAAACATTGTCCTAAAAATATGCAGTGCATGCTCACTAACTGTTGCTTTTTACACTTTACAGCCTAAAAAAGTTTACCACTGATATGTACTTAATAAGTATTTGAAGATTTAATGTATTTAACACTGATATGTACTTAATAAGCATTCGAAGATTTAATGTATTTATATTAAAATTCTTTTGTAAAATTTTTTAATACTTTTGAAAATTGAGTGCATCTTTAACCGTTAATGTTTTCATGATTTAATGATCTGATCTAAACCAAATTACGGGACGACCTTTAAGGTACTATCTTTCCGGTAAAAAAAATCGGTTCACGCAATGCAAAGTTATGCGGTGGAATAAATAAAAGAAGTAAAAATAATCCGAAGAATTTATAACCTCCCCTTTTTTGAAGCCGGCTGAAAATTTCTGAGTTCTTTGTAAATTTTATGTAAATAAAATGCTATTTATGAAACTTTTAAAAGTTTATTTTTTTATTTCATTCTGTACATAAAACTTGCATAAATGTATTTTAAAGAGCGAATTTTCAGTATTTTCTGATGATATATATCTAGAAATATAAATCCTTCCCTACCCCCCAAAATATATTCCTCCGTGCGCTCCTGGACTTAGTATTTATTATTTGTAAAAAATATATTTTTACTTCCATAATGTGTGTAATTTTAAACATTTCATGTGTATATTTTAAACTACTCATTTTCAAAATCAAATCTTGAACATCTTGTGCGTATACTTGAATAGATTCTGGTTGAAAAATAAACACTTTTCAGTATTAGTTTTACATGCCCTTTTTAGAATACACTCTAAAAGATATTTGTTTAAATTTGCGCATATAAAGAGAGGTAACCAGTTTCCTCTCCTAGTGTGTGCAAAATTAAAAACTGTCTGTTTACTTTTACATATCAAATTTGTCACGTAGCGCACACAAGGGGTGGGTTTTGGGGCTAAATTTATTATGATATAAGAAATTTTGATAGAAAATATTTTCTTTTCCATTTCTTGTGCGTCGTTTTGTAAGAATTTTTCTTTTTTCTTGGGAGCTCTTTGAAGTTTAAC
>NW_023487281.1:847-1250 GCF_013731165.1 Rhagoletis pomonella | reverse complement strand
CGATAAATACGATTTTTTCGAATAGATCGGTCCCTGGTCCACTTCCCGAAAAAAAGTATTCTATGTGTTAGTCTAGGCAAAAAGCTACCTACGTACTCAATTTCAAGCACATCGAACCATAAATAAAATAGTGTCGAATAGATCGGTCCCTGGTCCACTTCCCGGAAAAAAGTATTCTGCATGTTAACCCTGGCAAAAAGCTACCCACGTTACAAATTTCAAGCAAATCGAACCATACATACGATTTTTTCGAATAGATCGGTCCCTGGTCCACTTACCGGAAAAAAAAATCCTATATGCTAATCTGGGCAAAACCCTACCTATGCACCAAATTTTAAGCAAATCGGGCCATAACTACGATTTTTTCGAATAGATCGGTCGCTGGTCCACTTCCCAAAAAAAA
>NW_023487281.1:0-747 GCF_013731165.1 Rhagoletis pomonella | reverse complement strand
AAATCGGGCCATAAATACGATTTTTTCGAATAGATCGGTCCCTGGTCTACCGGAGGGTTTTCCCAAAATTTTCTTTCGTAAAAACCTTCTCCTGGCAACTACGATCAACTGAAAAAAAAATTAGCCAAATCGGCCCAACCGTTCTCAATTGATGAATTACTATACATTTTTCACACCATTTTTATACCCGAGCGGACTTGTGCACAAGGGTATATTAACTTTGATCACATAACGGTTGTTTGTAACAGCCAAAACGAATCTAGATAGATATAGACAAATGTATACATAAACGCCCAGAATGAATAGAGAAGTCGATTAAGCCATGTCTGTCTGTCCGTCCGTCTGTCCGTCTGTCCGTCCGTCCGTGTACACGATAACTCGAGCAACAATTGAAATAGATATCTCAACGAAATTTGGTATGCAGGTTTCCGTTAATCAAAGGTAGGTTGGTATTGAAAATGGGCGAAATCGGAAAACTGCGATATTTTAGTAACTACTGAAGATTATTCACTCAAAATTGATATTTACAACAATTTTTGGACGAAAAATAAGAATATTATAAATTTTTGGAAAATGCGTGTAGCCACGCCCACTTATGGTTACATGTGTAAATCTTGGTAACCGCTGCACCAATTTCTTAAAACATGGCACAGTTTTTGGCCTTGGTACAGCATACTAAATGGCCGAAAATTTAAAAATCGGACAATAACCACGCCCACATCCCATATAACGGTAATTTAGAGAAAT
>NW_023487280.1:0-1250 GCF_013731165.1 Rhagoletis pomonella | reverse complement strand
TCTATCAGAAAGGTAGTGTCTAACATGTGGCCCCATATTAATTTGGTTTAGATCCGATCATTGGATCATGAAAAATTAACGGTACTCCTAAATTTTTATATGAGAATTGAAGTCGGTTGTGTTTTTTGCTTAAAAATTACTTTTTAAATTATTTAATTGTAATTATATTATTTGCAAAAGAAATTGCTTCCGTTCTTCGTCTTTCGTCAAAGTTCGATTATAATTTTGTATCAATGAAATACCTCGTTCAGCAATATTGTTATTTTGGATCACCCTAATATATATGTACAAGAATTATTCGTTAACAGTAATAAGAATAAGTCGCAAATTTCGCGGAAAACACCCCTCAAAAAAAGTCTGGATCCGCCGCGGGGCCTGTGTTATTTTTGATTATGTACTTGGATGTGAAGTAACACATTTTCTAAAAAAAATTAAGTATATTTGCGCTCCAATGCAATGAACATACTTGTTTTAAGACATCTTAAAAATGCTTTTATCAAGATAATAAAAAACCCACACAAAAATATTGCCACTGATAACACTTATACATATCTGGCAAACAAAATGACATATGGTAGGCAATAATTTTCCCTGTGAAGACCCGGCGTTAGTTAGTCTTACAGTGTTGTAAAAGGTCGTTCGCACCACGCGATTTTGCGTTCAATTCACGCAGGGTTGCACGAAAAAAAAATTGAATGGCTAAAAATATTAAAATATAAAAAATATCAAAATATTCGCCATAAAAAGGCGTTTGCATTGTTCAACTTTGCATTCTACTTTTAATTGAACGGCCTTTCAACTAATCGCTCTCAACAAAGTTGGCCGCCAGCTAACATTTAGCCATTCAACTTTTTTTCGCGCAACCCTGCGAAAGTTGAACGCAAAATCGTCTCGTACGAACACCTTTTGAAGAGTAATACGGCTTACCTGCGACACCGGGAATTACTTTGTTCGATCCTCCAATTACGATCGCGAATTAACCCTTTCCCACGTAATAATAATAATAATAATAATAGATTGGCGCTTACACATATGTTAGTGTTTGGCCGAGCTTCTCCTCCGATTTGTGGTGTGCGCCTTGATGTTGTCACACAAAGAGGAGGGACCTACAGTTTTACGCCGACTCCGAACGGCGATAGCATTTCTATGAGAAGCTGTTTTTCATGGCAGAAATACACTCGGAGGTTTGCCATTACCTGCCGAGGGACGACCGCTGTTAAGAAAATTTTTTTTTATTTTTTTTCTTTCCC
>NW_023487279.1:0-1250 GCF_013731165.1 Rhagoletis pomonella | reverse complement strand
CTAAAGCACTGTGAATCCGGCCTAGGTTCACATATAAGTAGATTTTCCTCATTAAACGTGATCACGGTGGCACAGAGAAGAAACATAACTTTTCCTTGAGATGTGAGAATAACAAGCACAACAAATTTGACGGCTAATAATATGAAACTAGAGTGCCAGGTACTGTCGAAATTCGACAGTTTTTTTAGTTTTAGAAGCCTTGGAGAGGTTTTCTAACTTAACACGTAGCAAAACGTATACGGTACAAATTAACTAACCGGAAAATCTTCTGCTAAAACGTAACTAATTTTTTTTTTTTATCTGAGAAGGTCTTTGGAGGACTTCGGCAGGACTTGGAATTGACCCGATACATTCCAGTTTATCGATAAAGTTCGATGAATTTCAAGAACACTAAAATTCGATAACTCAACAAAATTCGTTAGCTCGACTAATTTCGATAACTGTGAAATTCGATGGCTCGATAAATTTCGATAACTCAAATATGTAAAAACTTTGGATACCTTTATAAATTTTTACTTTTGACATCTCCACATTTTTCGAAAACCATCTAAACATTTTGATAACTCGTTACACTCTTCTTCGCTTCGTTGAACCAACCAATTTCAGTAGATCAATAATTATCGATAACTCTGTTAGTTGAAAGAACTCCATGCATTACGGCACCTCGATAAATTTCGTTAAGTCTATAAATAATGGTAATTGAATAAATATCGATAACTTGATACATTTATTTAACTTGACAAATTTCGTTAATCCCACACGTTTTTATAGCTCGTAATTTTATAGCTCCGTAAATTTTTACAACTAAGTTTCTGTGTCTATAAATTTCGACAACTCAGTAAACATTGATCAGTTTGAATAATTCGATACGTTGCGATAACTTAATAAGCATGGATAAATTTCGATAATTATAAACTTCGATGATTCGATAAATTTCAGTAACCTTTATGGCTAATTTTATTTCGATTCCTATCGGAAAATTTCAACTGTGTTAACCTAATTCTTATGTATTTCTCATCGTCTCCATTTTCGCATTTATCTCAATTTTCGTATTTATCTTCACTTTTGTCTTTTTTTTTGTCTTCATCGTTATCCCTTGTTTCTTCATCTTCATATTTATCTTTATTTCAAAGTTTAATTCCAAACACGAAGTAAAACAAAATGCGAAACAGCTTAAATTGAACAGGTTGGAAAACAACCATGCACAAATATGGAAATTTTTAAACGACGATTTTCAACCAATTTCGAAA
>NW_023487278.1:0-1250 GCF_013731165.1 Rhagoletis pomonella | reverse complement strand
CCAAGCCTATCGACAGATTTATCTTTGTAAGTAACCAACTCTGTTTCTTTCGCAGAAATAACGGTAAGTATTGGCTTATTTTGGGGCCAATTTTGAGCCTTTAAAGTGCTCTAGCAACTTATGATTTGCAGATATAACTTTAGTTTTCGGGATAGAGATTCTTTGAAGCAATAGAAGTATCGTGTACACATTTTATATAAATTCAAAAAATGTTGAGCGTTTTAAGGCAAAAAAATTTTGAAAAAAATAGTAAATTTTTTTATTACCAATATGCTCGAAAATTGCTCGAATGATATTGGTTTTTTTTTTGTCTTTGATCAAAAACTCAGGGCCCTTACTCTGTAGTTCGAATCGAAAAGTTGTTCTATTCGAAAGCCAAATACGAATCGAAGACCCATTCGTACTCCATAGTACGTTCGAATCAACTTTCGAAGATATTCGAAAAAAGAGAGAAACACTGTTCGCCAAATGTCAAACGTAAAGCAAAATACAGAAAGAAAGTACAAACAAAACAAGTTGAAATTGCTAACATTGCGATTGTGAATTAATTATTGCCTTGAATTTATTTAATTAAAGTGAAACTCCTTGATAACAAAAAAATCCCAAATAGATTCAGTGGCATATGGTTGGATGCAGATAAAGGCCAAGTGGCCGAAGAAGTGCAATTGAGAGCGCTTAGGGATAAAGCCAATATATTCACTCTCAATGATAAATGGTAAAAGGAATGCTTTTTTGGGGACTATGTATTTATATTTTACGTATTTATAATTATCCCCTTACAGTTTTGCGCAAAACTTCCGTCTAAACAAGCCGGCGTTTCAGTACGTGCTAAATGCCATTACGCCGGAGTTAAGTATTCCTCGAAAATCGACAGCAATTCCGCCAATCATTAAGCTGGCCGCCGCACAGTGGTCAATTTTTCGAAAAAGCTTGCCAAAAGTCGAAGCGTGGTACAATTTTAATCAAACCTTGTGTATTCGTCTTGATTTTGGTTGCTGGTTTTAAATTTCACCACATAATTTCGAAATTCAAAATGGCGGATCCAAAATGGCTGCTGTGTACCCTTAAAATAATCAGATTTTTAGCAAAACTAAGGTAGTTAAGTATAAAAGGTCATGTTTTCTGCCTTTTTGTTATATAATGTGATGTAGCGGTTAGCAATATACGCTATAATTCCGCAGGGCCTGGGTTCAAGCCCAGTTTCCGACCAACATCAAAAAATAAGAAACAAACAAGTTTTTTGTAATAAA
>NW_023487277.1:0-1250 GCF_013731165.1 Rhagoletis pomonella | reverse complement strand
GGGTTGCCAATTTACACGGGTCCTAAATTTTAGGAAAACGTCATACATATCTACCTTTCTTTGAAGTGCTGTATCTTGGAAACCTTTTACCGAAACTTAATGAAAAAAACGTATTTGTTCCGCTTTATTATGGGCTTTAATTATAAATTTTTTACATTAATGTGAAATGTATAAAGAAATATAACTAACCCTGGGATTCTGTAATTCAGTCTCATTTCAAGTCACTAAATTTGAGATTAGCAAATAGTGACTATGTTTGTGACTTGATATGATTTGGCTATACAGTAGGAAAGAGTCACAAAAAGTTCACCAAAAATTTGTGGTGAAGATAAACACAGAGAGTCAACGATGTATGCCTTTTGGCGCGCCGCCCGAAGAGTCGACATTGCCGAGTGGTCAAAGCATTAGGCTGCCGGTCGAGAGGGTCCGGGTTCGAGTACTCCTCGAGCGTAGAGGATTTTTTATATATTTTCTATGTAGTATTTTTTTTTTAAATATTTAGATTTTAATGTTGAAAAAAAAAATTTTTTTTTTCAATGGATTTGTAAAGCATTTTGGTTTATTTCCTAACGAAATTCTTATTGAGCAAATTTCAACGCTTCATATTCGCGTTTTTTTTTTTACTAAAATGGAAAGCAATTTACTTTTTCTCCATATTTTTATTTTTGAGACCTGCTCTTAGCCAGCTGACAAATTAGTGACTTTTTTGAGACTAGAGAGGTGAGACAGCGTGCTGAGTCTCAAAATCCAAGTTCACCACCAAAAGTAGTGACTAGAGACCGCTTACTGAATGCCAGGGTAAGTAACCATTTTTATTTTTCATATTTTTTTGTTTGAAGTTGACATTTAAAATTTTTTTATTTTCTTATATAAAACATTGTCTATACTATTAACTTTAAGTACCCAAATGGGCGTAATGGGCTACGAAGGCGTATGGACTATAGGTCTAACACTCGAGCAATATGATAAATAGACATCGAAATTTTATGAAATTGTATATTTTTAAAACAGGAAAGGTGTAAAATAACAAAAACAATACGAATAGATCATATTAACTTTACTAAACGTCTGAAATCACGAGAATGCCTTCAAGGAAATGGCAGAAATGAACTTTGTTACAAGTTCAATGGGAAATCTGCGTGTTGAAGAGATTAAAGGTCTACGTGACATGAATATACGTGCAGCATATTTTGCCGATATGACGGGTTGCCAATTTACACGGGTCCTAAATTTTAGGAAAACGTCATACA
>NW_023487276.1:0-1250 GCF_013731165.1 Rhagoletis pomonella | reverse complement strand
GTCGCAAGCTGGGCTGCCAGAAGAGCTCCATTTAGTTCCAAACAGGGGATTGTTATTTTCTTCAAAGGGGCTATTTTTGTCTTCGCGGCCAAAATGGCAACATGTACGTTTCTCGGCGCTGTGTCGAACCTGAGATATGCTACCGCAGCATATGCTATGGCGGACGCATCGGAAAAGACATGCAGTTGGTAACCTCTAGAGTTGGGTTCTACACCGAGCCACCTTGGAATTCTAAGACGCTCAACTTCACCTAGCTCCTTTCTAAACCGCTGCCATTCTTGCTGAAGTGGTTCGGGAATTGGGTCATCCCAGTTTAAACCAGCCACCCACAACTTCTGACACATAGCTTTTCCAGTTACAGTTATCGGCGCTAGTAACCCTGGAAGATCGTCAATTTTACCGTTGTCTGATAATTGCTGTCGTTTGGTGATTTGGTTTGTTAATGGACTCAAGCTAACCTTATATGTCAAAGAGTCTGAATCACAGAGCCAATAAATGCCAAGAGCTTTAGTTTCACGGTCCAGGTTGAGGTTGCAACAAATATTTTTCTCTTTGTCATCTGCACTTAACCGCTGCATGAAGTCTTCAGAGTTTGAGCTCCACTTTCGTAGGACGAAACCACCTCTTTGGAGTAACTGTCGCAGTTGGTACTGGATTTCCAAAGCAGCATCGACGGAGTCAGCTCCATGCAAACAGTCGTCTACGTAAAATGATTATCGCAAGACCTTAGACGCCTCAGGATAAGTTGACTCTTCATCATCAGCTAATGTTTGTAGCACTTTAATTGCAAGATATGGTGAGCAATTTAAACCGTACGTGACTGTTAGCAATCGATAGGCTGCAGGCTCTTCTTCTGTACCTCTCCATATCATTACGGCTGACCAGAATCTGCCGATAACACTTTTCTATATCTGCCATGAAGCCAATGCGGCGAAGCCGCCATCGAATAATTATTTGGCTTAAATCGCTTTGCAGTTTTGGGCCAACATGAAGGCAGTCATTTAGAGAGATGTTTTCTATGGTTTTACGGGATGCATTGAAAACTGTACGCAATTTGGTGGTTGAGCTCGATTCCTTGTACACCCCATGATGCGGAATATAGCAAACAGTTGTCGGCTCCTCGTTTTCAATTACCTTCTCCATGTGCCCTATAGCTAGGTACTCTGTCATGAAAGTGGTGTACAAATGATCCATTTCAGGGTAATTTCGAAGCCTAGCTTGTTGAGACCGAAACAGTTTAATTGCGTCAG
>NW_023487275.1:0-1250 GCF_013731165.1 Rhagoletis pomonella | reverse complement strand
GTTTAGTACCGCTCACAACTATTTCGGGCTATTCCGTCCAAATGGGTGGCCCGATCCAAAAAAAAAATTGCACACACTTGTAGTCAAGGGTCCACGCAATATTTTAACACTCACTTTTGTAAATTTTGGTTACTAATTTATTTACAAATTGGGTTTAAAATATGCCCTTTTTTGTAAAATTCGGAAATTAGCGTACATTTATCACTCCTATTCTGCTTAAATTAGCCACTTCACCAATATATTTTTGTATTCCCCTTCACTTTACACTTTACTTGATTTGTTATAACTTGCTTTACGACTTTAATATTAACCAATTCATCACAATTCATTAAATAAAAAATCACATGTCTGACTTTGGTTGCATATGCAAATTAAATGGCGGAGTTCAGCTGTCAAACTCCAAAATATGCAAAAGAATGAGAGACAAAAGAAGATAGGATATAACCCAGTAAGCATTAAAAATATACAAAGGTGTTCTCTGCAAAAGGTGTTCAGCTCCTTTTCTTCGCAAAACAGAAAGGAGAATTCTACTGCCTGAGGGTTATAATCCCTAAGTCCGGCCGAAGGCCGCCTACGCAGAAAGGTGTTCTCTGCAAAAGGTGTTCAGCCCCCCTTCTTTGGCAACACAGAAAGGAGAATTCTACTGCCTGAGGGTTATAATCCCTAAGTGCGGCCGAAGGCCTACTACGCAGAAAGGTGTTCTCTGCAAAAGGGGTTCAGCCCCCCTTCTTTGGCAACACAGAAAGGAGAATTCTACTTAGTGAGGGTTATAATCGCTAAGTGCGGCCGAAGGCCGCCTACGCAGATAGAAGTTCTGGGCAAAGGAAACTATGATATCACCCACACTTGTCACTTTTACTTGTAAATGCTTTTAATTTTTTTTATCACTAAATTCTTAAACCTCAAAAGTAGATCATAATAAAATATGTATATCAAATTAAAGGTTAGAACTTGCAGTTTCTAAATAATATATATGCCTTTAGGGGAAATCTTTAGTACCACTCACACCGTTTTTTGGGTGGGTAACATTATTTCTTTATCACTGCAATTATTTTATGTCAATATAAACGCATGCAATTTCCTGGAAGTTATGTAGACGGTTGGAAAGGCCGAGTTTCCAATCCGCGCTATTCTTTTTGGGTTACTCCATTTATTGATATCTCCTGGTGGTCAGAAAGGCCGAGTTTCCGATCCACCCAGTCCCGCTTTCGTGACGGTTGACGGTTGGAAAGGCCTAGTTTCCAATCCGC
>NW_023487274.1:0-1250 GCF_013731165.1 Rhagoletis pomonella | reverse complement strand
TACTATACGCAAAACAAAACAGAAACCCTGCAACTGCCATAAAAAATGAAATGCAGGTCCAAACTACAGAAACAAAGAGAAAGAAAATAACTGATTTTTACCTACCTGCGAATCCATGCAACAATTAATCAAAAAAGGGGTGAGCAGCTAATTTCTAGCTGAGGATGTACACACAGAACTGAAACTGCTGGTTGAACGAAAGAATATAATCCGGTGTGAGACGTACCTAACTATGAACCAACGACGATTTAACACGACGATAATGACACTGAAGATGGCACAACGCCGAAACCGGTTTGTCTCCAAACCAAATTTGACAAGGGATGACGGAAAATCGTTCCACATTACATCACACTCCTACATTGTCGGAAACAACAGCAACGAAAATGAGAATTTTTTTTAATTTATTTACTTGAAAGTATTCCTCGAGCCAAAAATTTGGCGCCCTAAACGATTTTTTTTGATAATTATAATATGTGTTATGACCAATTCAGCTAGCGAAATTGTTACGCTAGCGGACATAGGGTTAACGGCATAACGGCATTGGTTAGAAATTATTGGATTCGGTAATTAGTTAGCAAAAAATTAGTTATAAACTATCTTATGGTACTTTTCATACCAAAATAAATTTTCGTGTTTATTTTGAAGATTTTTTTAATTTTTTGAATTTATATTCAACAATTTTTATGAGCTCGAAGCCGTATTAAATGCAAATTTATTTTGGAAAAGCAACAATAATTTAAAAAAATGGTAGAAGTGATAGCTATTTCGGAAATCACCACATTTCCTCATCAGACTTCTTTCAGTAGGATTCGAACCGACGATCACCACTAACTCAGCCAGTTGCCTACGCACTGCGCTAAGTTTGTCTTGTTAATTCTTGTTGCTTATTTTCCACTTTTTCACTTTGCTAAACCAACTACAATCAAGCGCAGCTATTCCGCTGGAATTCACTTGATCATGTGGTTGTTGGTTTTGTTGGTTTTTGTTTATATTTCTATTATTAGAATGTTTAACTTTTAGGTGTGCTCGTCTTTAAGTTATTTGTTTTTGTTATTTTTATGGCCTTATAACAATTATATTCAACAATTTTTATGAGCTCGAGGCCGTATTAAATGCAAATTTATTGTGGAAAAGCAACAATAATTTGAAAAAATGGTAGAAGTGATAGCTATTTCGGAAATCACCACATTTCCTCATCACACTTCTTTCAGTAGGATTCGAACCGACGATCACCACTGACTCAGCCA
>NW_023487273.1:0-1250 GCF_013731165.1 Rhagoletis pomonella | reverse complement strand
GCGTCCATTTTGACAATTCCAGCACAGAAAATTTTGTGAAATTCTGTTAAGAGAATAATATTAATAAATCGTTTTTTATTGTAACAATTCCTATTTAACAAAACATGGATTCATCAATCAAAACTAAGAAGTGCTCCGTAAAGCTAAACCGTTTATCATATGTCGGAATTACTCCAGCAGAAGTACAGGTGCGTTGTGATAGTAGATAGTCATTAGTGCTGGCCTTGTACAGAGGATTCAACACAAAAATACTCTTGATTGCATACGGTTTAATTAATTGTTTTTGTTAATATTTTCTAGGAGCAAATCTTAGACCAAAGAATAAGACGTTGTGCAGTGCGGCTACAACGTTGTTCGGAAAATGTAATATGTACCAATGGCAAAATTGATGGCTCCATTGGAAAAGACTCCAAAATGCGTCGTTGTTGCATTCGTTTGCCTAGGTTAAATTTAGTACGGAGTGAAATATCCTCACGCGCTGGCTCCGTAACCAGTGCTAGAATTCTATCTGAATCAGGTAAAGAGACTTGTATTTAAAAAGATATTAAACCGAGTAATCAATCTATTCTATTTGCAGAGTTGGATAGTTCCCAAATTGTAGACCACTAAGCACCACCAAACAAACCCGATAGATTGGAATACTTATTTTAAGTTTCATTTACTAAAATGTATATTAAAAAAGCTCATATATACCTATGTAATGAACTAAACATTTTTAAATATTAAATCAGCAAAAATTTTGAAATACCTATTTTGAAAATGCTTAATTTTCGCTGTGATTGAGTGTTAGAGGTACGAGGCCCTGCCTTCGCTTTGCTGGTCCGGGAAACGCTAAAATAGAATAAGTTTTTTCGAGTGTATTTCTGCCATGAAAAAGCTTATCATAAAAATCCATTTTGTCGTTCGGAGGCGGGGAAAAACTGTAGGCCCCTCCATTTGTGTAAAAACATCAAGACACACCACAAATGGAGGAGAAACGCTTAGCAAAAGTTTAAGCACGAACATATTCAGGGCTATCACAGAATCCATCGTAGCTTCGATTTTCGTGAAATCTACGAAAGTGCTATCGCAGAATCCGAATGGCTACGAATGAAAATTCGAAATTCGTAGAGAGCCTTCATTGAATCCGTTCGTAATGAAGATTCGTACAGATACTCTACGACGAGATTATGCTGTCGGAACAAAATTTAAAATCACTCAATCTTAAAAATAGTGGAAGAAAGCTGCATTATTTTTAATATTAAATATTT
>NW_023487272.1:0-1250 GCF_013731165.1 Rhagoletis pomonella | reverse complement strand
GACGGCCGGCTCCCATTTCTTCATATATTCGGCGACTGTTGTAGTATATTCCCGGGACCTTCATGGTCACCCACCTTCCGTACCTCATATCTGTCGTGGCCCAAGACCTTCGTAATTTTGTAGGGGCCCAAAAACTTTGGCTTCAGCTTAAGACCAACACCGTATTGTGTCCGCTTAATGGCTACTAGCTCGTTGATCTGGTACTTCGCCGCTTCTTTCCGCTTCTTGTTAAAAGATCGATGATTCTCCTGCTGGATCTTGTTGATGCTTTCCTGCGCTTCCTTTCGCAACTCTTCCCGCTCAGTGTCCAACTCCACAATAGCGGCGTCCTCTAAGAGCTGCCGCAATTCAGGGATGACGTTAACTCGCATTTCGACTCCCGTTAACAGCCTGAAGGGTGAAATCTTCGTACTTCGCGGCGGCGTGCTATTGATGGCTTGTTGGACTCGCTCAAGATGTTTGTACCACTGACTGGGATCGCCGACGCACATTTTCGTTAGCATCGGGATGATTATTTCGTGAATACGCTCCACCTGCCCATTTCCTCTGGGGACACCCGTGGCTACCAGAAGATGCTGTATTCCTTCGTGCTTGCAGTATTCCCTGAAGGAATTCGAAGTAAAAGCCGCGCCGCGATCCGAGATGATGCGTTTCGGATTCCCAAACGTCGCCGCCTGCCACTTCAACTGGTTTATGACGACATCTGCTGCCGTGGTTTTTGATGCGTAGAGCCACACAAACTTTGAGAAGGCGTCCACTACTACGAAGATGTAACTATATCGCTTCGACGTCATTTCCATTGGCCCCAGATGGTCGATGTGGTAGGTCCCTAGTGGCCTATCTTCTTTGCTTATTGGCGCCAGATAACCCTCCATCCTCCCTGACTTGCTCTCCGCAACGATGCGCTCGACGCAGCTCTTCACTATTTTCGCCGCTTTCGTAGACAACTGTGGGATGTAGAAAGTCTTCTCGACTGCTTCTTGCGTCCTTTTCGTTGAGAAATGACCCTGGTTATGAGCGACTTTGATAATTTCTTCCTCCATCGGCTCAGGCACGACAATCAGTTCCTTAATGGGATCTTTGTGCAATACCTGGTGCTTTATAAAAAGTCCTCATACTCATCCTTCTCAAGTACCTTCATAACCGCCTTGATCCAGGGGTCCATCATCTGCGCTTGTTGCAGTCGGTGCTGCAATGAATCTTCCAACAGCAAGCAGGAAACTCGGCTTAAGGCGTCGACGTGTCTCATC
>NW_023487271.1:0-1250 GCF_013731165.1 Rhagoletis pomonella | reverse complement strand
ACACCTACTTCCTTTTTGAAAATCGAACGAACGATACAGATTTTATGCCTTGGTGTTAAATATTTAACGCAAACATCTCCGAACTCGATTAAGAAGTTTCAGTTAAAAAAATTTTTGGAAAATTCGAAAAAATTCGAATTAAATCGAATTTGCACCACCAAATTTCGAATCGAATAATCGAATGGTTGGGCAATGTTCGAAATTCGGAAAAAATCGAATTTCAACCCACCACTACCCATCCCTACTTTACACTCATATTTCAAAATGGTTCTCTTTTTTATAAATCAATCGCATTTCTGGCTAAATAGTATATTTCAGGACGAATGGATAAGGACGGAGCCAAAATCTTGTGTGAGTAAATCCAACTTTTGGCAGCAGATGTCAGTTACACGGTTTTGCAGAATGACGATACGCGGTTTCGTACTTTAAACGACGATATGTAATTGGACATAATTTAATCAAACTTCTTTCTAGTTGTGGAGCGTGTAAATAATGGATTTTTATATTAGCAATTGTTGCATAGCCAGGGTTCTCTGATATTGATATAGGCAAGAAAAAAATTAAAACGACCTTGATTTCTGCAAATCAACACGCAAACTTCGAAAAGCGTAATATAAACGCACGTTATCTAATTTGTTTTTCTGCTTCAAGCGAATCGTATTGAGTTTGCTAACAGAAACGTCAAAACAAAATCTCACGCAAAACAAAAATTGGAAATTGAGTTAGTTTTTACGAACGCAGCGGCCGTTCACTTTCGGTTGGACTCTCATGCGCATGAGAGATTTTTGACAGATAATTGCCGGCGCCGGGTATATTTGGTTAGCCTGTTTGTCGTAGGTACCTAGCTTAAGTACTAAGCAATGTTGCCACACATGGGCTTTTCCTTTTTACATGGGCTTTTTTTTTTAGCAACCTTGATTAAATGAATATTTCACCGGTGCGTTCATATGACTGCGACCGCAAACACGTAAATATGTGGTCGAGCGGTATAATAAAATTTGCTAGTCACTCTCTTGGCGACGAATGTTTTATTCAATTTCTCATCCTTTCTCTTATGTCTTATTCGTGTACTTAATTAGGGATGGTACAACTACGAAAATGTGGTACAAGTTTGAATATACGAAACAATAAATATAGTGTTGTGTAAAGAGAGAAATAAATTACTTTTAATTTAATGTATGCATTTTGAGTGTTCAAAATTTATGAGATTTTTATAAAATGTTTTGAGGGGACCACCACAAATATACCTG
>NW_023487270.1:0-1250 GCF_013731165.1 Rhagoletis pomonella | reverse complement strand
AGCGTATTGTCGTCCCATAATATCTATGGGTATGATGTTGAGGATCGTATTCATTGCCATAGTAGGTGTTGTGCGGAGAGCACCACTAATGCAGATCAGGGCCGTTCTCTCCACTTTTTGTAATTTAATAATGTTTACTTTCTTCTCCAGCACTGCCCACCATACCACTACCCCGTACAGAAGTATGGGCCTCACCACGACGGTGTATATCCAGTGCACTAGCTTCGGGGTTAAACCCCATTTTTGGCCGATTGCTCTCCTGCAGCTGTATAGGGCAACCGTGGCCTTCCGCACCCGCTCTTCGGTGTTTTGAATCCAGCTTAATTTTTTATCTAGGACTATCCCCAGGTATTTAGCGGATTCGCTTAATTTTAGTGTGGTCTGTGCCAGCCTTGGTGTTATCAATGGGGGATTTTGTACCTTCTTGTGAACAGTACAAGTTCTGTCTTGCTTGGGTTTACCCCTAACCCGTTATTTTTTGTCCAACTCTCGACTTCCTACAGTTTTACCTGCATAATATCACATAGAGTCTGTGGAAATTTCCCACTTACTGTTAGTGCAAGATCATCCGCATACGCAATAACCTTACAGCCACCCCCCTCCATGTCACACAGCAGTGGGTTTTCCGCTGCGACCCATAATAGAGGGGATAGGACTCCCCCTTGCGGGGTGCCCCTCTCTACGAACCTGGTCAACGATACCCCTGCCAGCTCCGCCCGGACCACCCTGCATCTCAGCATTTGGTTTACGAGCGCAACTAAGCGCGAGTCGATGCCCAGGCCCGCCAGTTCTGCCGTTATCGCGCCCGGCATGATGTTGTTAAAGGCGCCCTCTATATCCAGGAAGGCTGCTAGCGTATATTCTTTGATGTCTAGTGATCTCTCTATATACGACACTATTTCATGTAGCGCCGTTTCTGTAGATCTACCTTTCGTATAAGCATGTTGTGTGGTAGAGAGTCTGTCACCAACCTACTCTCTGATACGGACCTCCACCAGTCTCTCCATAACCTTAAGTTGAAATGACGACAAGATGATGGGCCTGAAATCCTTTGGGTTATTGTGAGACACCTTCCCTGCCTTGGGGATGAACACCACTCTTGATTCCCTCCACTTTCTAGGGATATGGTTAAGAGCTAATACTCCCTTAATTATAGCGTGTAGCCACTCTGAGCTTAGCTGAAGTGTTTGCTGCAGCTGTATGGGGGCAATGCCATCCGGACCTGCTGATTTATAGGGCTTAAATGTCCC
>NW_023487269.1:0-1250 GCF_013731165.1 Rhagoletis pomonella | reverse complement strand
TGTCATGTTGAATTAACTCTTCTTTACTTGAATAAAAGTGTAAAATAGTGGTGCTTGTGATGTAAACAAACGCTCAGCTGACGAACCCGCTTTCCCAAACTTTTTTCTCAAAACCAGTTACAAATACGTCGCGTTCTTACGTGATCTTGTATTTTTGGTTCATGAATTAATAACTCAAAAGTGATAAACTCTTGATAAACTTGATAAAGGGGTAAATTTACCATTTTGATAAGTGAACTGTCAAACTTTGTATGGAAATCTATTTGACCAAAGTTTATCACTTCATCAAACGAGTTTTGGGGATAAATGTAAAAATTTCAGCAAAAATTCAACCCTTAGTCTAGGTTCAGACAGAGAAACTTTTGTCGCGGCAACTTGTTACTTGTGCGAGAGGGGGGGGACGAGGAAGGGAAAAGGGCACGGAGTTGCTCTCGTGCTCTGGCAACACGTTTTGTGCTCTCGTTCCTCTGAGTAATTCTAATTGGTCGTTCACAGCTGACAACAACAATTGTGTACAAAAGAATTGCTGTGTGTTAACGCGAAGGGCTACACCAAAATAGAAATTGCCGAAATGAGCAACAAAAGTTTCTCTGTGTGAACCCAGTTGTACAGGTTACCAGGTATTTCGCCTTGAACACCACCTTGTATAAATTCGCCTTGAATAGTCGAATTTATACAAGGTGGTGTTGATGGAGAATTAAATTTTCGCCGCGGTACTACTAAATGTCAAAATGATGTGTTTGTTGTAAACAAGGCGAATTCATTTTACTACAAACACATAATTTTGACCAAGGCGAATTTATACAAGGTGGTGTTGATGGCGAGTAGTTTAAAATTTATAAACTACTTTGTAAATTAAAGAGATTGTATATTTTTTTTTTTTGATTTGAGTGCATCAAAAATAACTTTTTATAATAATAAAATAAACTTATTAATTTATGCGTCTGAATTATATAACTTACATACATACCCTTGCATCCCCTTGAATAGCGACAGGCAAAATCTGAATTTATTTTTTATATGGCAAAATTAAAATCGGATTGTGTTTGTCCCTTTTAAAGTGCAAAGCTATATGAAATTCGCTATAAAAATACATTTATAATACTACAAAACAAAAAAAATAAAAGATATTCGTTTAAATTGACAACTCATTCGTATAAAAGTTCAACTGAGATCAAATGCGGAGGCGCATATCAAAATCCGTACAAGGGAAATTATTAACATTTTACCATTTTATAAGAAAACGAATA
>NW_023487268.1:0-1250 GCF_013731165.1 Rhagoletis pomonella | reverse complement strand
ATAATGTACAGACATCGACCTGTTACAATTTTATTATATGTATAGATAATCATATTTTGGCCTTGACACTTTTGCTAAGTTTTGGCCGAGCTTCTCCTCCGATTTGTAGCGTGCGCCTTTGCTGTCACACAAATGGGGGGGACCTACAAACTTACGCCGACGCCGAACGGCGATACAATTTTTATGATGAGCTATTTTTTTATTAAAGACACTAAGATTTTTAAAATATTTTCACTAAAATTTTATCAACCTAAATGTAAAGCTTATGGGAAGTAGTTATCTAATTTAAATTTTAAACATTTTCAAGTTAAAAAACATATGATATAAAATCCCCTCTACCAAAAAACTTAAATTGAGTAACGCCGGTTTGAATTTTTACAATTGAGCAATTGTCAAAAATCTTCATTTTTATCAAAAAGTTATTTACCAGGGTGGCTTTGAACTAATGATTGGTACTGAGTTAAAGAATGCACACACATAAAAGATTGCAGCCTTTTCAATACTCATTCAGTGTTAAACCTTTTTTTGATTGGGCATTGGTTTTTTCAATCTTGCTATGAATATGTTGATGTGTGAATTCATAACTGCTTTGAGAGAATGGAAAATTCAAAAATTTTAAACATCAATCCTAAGCGAAGAATAAGTAATGAAAACTGGATAGAAAAAAATTGTTGATTTAAAATTGAAAATGATTTCAACCTTACACAGCTCTGCAGTACAGATAGTAAATTTGGTATGTATTTTTCTTAAATCCCACAAATATTCACTGGACAAAATCGGAGAAAATCTCTATAGCTTAGAGATTTTTGTATATTTAAGAAGAAAAAAAGGAGGTCTAGAATAGCTCTTTTTAAAAGGGGAGAATCTAGTTTGTTTCGGATAAATCTAATATATGGGTTTAATACAAGTATAGAGTGTAATTTTAACCCCAAGTCACCATAACTATTTTTTTCGGATTTTTCTGAAGCTTTTTGGTTCACGATGTCAACGGTTATCAAATTTCCCAAAAGCAGTGGAAAGACACAACCTTCAGCTAGAATAAGAATATCAGAGTCCGTTGAAAACTGTCCAATTTATGACAGGTGCTTTGACCCAACATAATGATTTTCAGTTTTTTGCCATAACCAGGGACCGTAACGGTTATAAGTTTTATTATAAAAATCACTTTTTAATCGTTATTAACTGAGTTTTATTTTTTGCTCGGAAAATAATCCTTACGTTTTAAGTTTTATCTTTTGCTCGGAAAATAA
>NW_023487267.1:0-1250 GCF_013731165.1 Rhagoletis pomonella | reverse complement strand
GCACTTGTACCTCACAAGAATCATCGCAACAAATCTTGCAGCGTAAGGAAATATTCGTTCGTCCATATGCTTACTTGTACATACATATATACATATGTATACACGCAACATATTTTTGTATCGATTCGAACAATACAGGCAACACACTTTAGTATCGATACGAAAAACAGTTTCGTTACCGCACAATATGTTGTGTTGTCTCACGATTGAGAGAAATAGAGATTGCGCCAATCGCGGTACCGGTAATCCGCTCTTTGTGATTTTGACAGAATGAGCTGTGTGCGTGACGTCATCTTGGTGCAATTGTTGAATATGAGCATACGAAAAAACCAAATAACAATTTTAATATTTCTGCGTAGTTTTAAACAATTATTGAGACATTAAAAAGCAAAGTGAACTGTGCAGTGGCAAAGTGTAATAGTGAAAACAAAAGGAAAGCGTGCTATATAAGTTTTTTTCCCGTTTCCTACGGACGCAAACCTGGCGAAAAAGTGGAAGCAGTTCTGCCGGGGAGGACATGCATTAAACACCAAATCGAGCTTTGTGCTATGTGTGTGAGCTATGAACTTCTACATGGATTTATGTTGGCCCTTCCTTGGTCAATTGTAGTAGGTATATTTCCATGGTGAATGTAGACAGTTGCTGGTTTAGTTTGTTGGCAATGACATACATACATACAAAAGCAGTTTCTACAGTAAATAGATACATGAACTTCACTACCTATTTATTTTTGTTAGTACCTGATTCTTTTGGTGCTGGTATGAGGTAATGCACCAGTGGATAAGGTCGCCAGGCGCTAATTCAAGCGGCATCTTACCGCGCTGTTACGTACCTAATACAAAACAGTGCCCAAATTATTATACATTTAAAAGTTCAGCTTAAATTATGTTTTACTGACATAGAATATTTGCTTCCAAAAAAGCCACACTCATGCATCCTTTCGGAAATGGTACAAAAGTCATCAAATAAAAGCTGTGGAGTCAACAGCTGTGGAGTTTATGGTGGTTGGCTACCGTCCACAAATATAAATATGCACTCTGCATGGCTTTTTAAAATGGCAAGTCCAAAAATTCACTTTGCTGCACACCTTCCTTTTGGTCTACATGAAATTGCAAACACTGTTAATACATCAATTTTTTCATGTGCTAAAAATCGTACTTATCTAAAGGGCTACATGTAATATTAAAATTAACAAATTTGTCTGCATTGTTTACATATTTTTATATGCGTTTTGGCATTTCTCTCTCGCA
>NW_023487266.1:0-1250 GCF_013731165.1 Rhagoletis pomonella | reverse complement strand
CGGGGAGCAAATTATTTTTCTTGTTTGGATATGGCGAGCGGATTTCACCAAATCCCTGTTCACCCAAAATCAATTGAACTCACTGCTTTTGTCACGCCAGAGGGGCAGTATGAATTTTTAACTATGCCCTTTGGACTCAAGAATGCTCCATCGGTTTTCCAACGAGCTGTGATGAAAGCATTAGGGGACCTTGCATACTCGTATGTCATAGTGTATATGGATGACATTATTATTATTTCCTCAACAAAAGAGGAAGCGTTTGAAAGATTAGAGGTGGTGTTGAATGTTTTGACAAAGGCTGGGTTTTCGTTTAATATTACTAAATGTTCTTTTCTAAAATCGAGTGTTGAATATCTAGGATATGAAATTAAAGCCGGAGTAATTCGACCCAACCCACGTAAAATTCAAGCATTAACAGCTCTACCACCACCTCAATCTGTTCACCAGTTAAGACAATTTATAGGGTTGGCTTCGTATTTCCGCCAATTTGTAGCAAAATTTTCACAAATAATGAAACCACTGTACTTTCTTGTCTCTAATAAAAACAATTTTATTTGGAAGTCAGAGCATGAACAGATACGACAGCAGATAATTTCTATATTGACAAATAAGCCAGTTTTAATCATTTTTGATCCGCAATATCCAATCGAATTGCATACAGACGCTAGTGCCGATGGCTATGGTGCTATTCTGTTACATAAAATTAACAATAAGCCACATGTTATCGAATATTATAGTAAAAGAACTTCTCCTGCGGAAGCTAGATATCATTCATATGAGCTAGAGACTTTGGCCGTCGTTAATTCTATTAAACATTTTCGACACTATCTGCAAGGGCACCAATTTGTTGTAGTCACTGATTGTAATTCTATCAAAGCATCGCGTACCAAAAACGATTTAACACCGAGGGTCCATCGTTGGTGGGCCTATCTGCAATCCTTTGATTTTGTAGTTGAGTATGCAGAAGGTAAACGGATGGCTCACGCAGACTTCTTTTCTCGTAATCCATTGCCCTCTGATAATCCGCCAGTTACGAGAATTCCAGAGAAGCATGTCAATCTTGCAGAAATTTCGGAGAAATTTCGGAGAAATTTCCTTGCAGAGCAACAACGGGATCCAGAAGTAGCTTCTATTGTTTGCAAGGTAAGAAATAAAGAACTTAACAGAGATGTGGCGAATACATATGAACTGCGTGCGGGCACATTGTATAGAAAAATACAAAGAAATGGCAAAACGAAATGTTTACCAGT
>NW_023487265.1:609-1251 GCF_013731165.1 Rhagoletis pomonella | reverse complement strand
CCGAACCATAAGTCTAGCGAACTTTCTCACTCTAACGTAGTTACTTTCTTTTGGGCATCATGCATGTGTTTTACATAGAGGTTTGATCGGCTTACAGACATGTAGGTTTGATCGAGTTCGTACGCACACACGCACACAATTTAACATCAAAGTATCTGGCAAGCAGCTGGCGCTACAAGCTCGACAATAGTCGATTCAATGTTCTGCATAGTCTCAGCCCGCTGTTGCACGTAACTATCGGAGTCATCATATAATGCAATCTGCTGCTGCGTCTGTATTCCACTACCTCCGACTGCACCCAGCAATGGTGTTGTATCACTTGCGGCCATGTCAATGCTTACGGCCGTATTCCTCTTCGCTTAACAGCAAGGAGCCCTGTTTCGCTGTACTCGAACAGTGCTAGCAGCAATTGGTGACTGCCCGAATTGATCCCGACGCGCTTTTTGTTGTTTGAGATTTTTTATACGCACTTCTAGTATCTGTTTGAAATCGGTGCCCATGCTGGCTAATTTAGATTGTAACGCATACACCATGATGTAAGTCAATTCTTGAATCTATTGCGGTCGATCATCAAAAAGACTCTTCTTTTTAGCCACTGCAAAAGAAGAGGTAAAGTAATATTTATAATTAAGAACACCTATT
>NW_023487265.1:0-599 GCF_013731165.1 Rhagoletis pomonella | reverse complement strand
AAACGGTAGAACCTCAACATTTTGACCAGTTTTGACCATTTTTCTTCTATTTGTTTAGTGTTCATTATTTTTCTATAAAAGTATAGCTCATTGTCTAACAAAAACTGCATAAACTGCAAGCTTTGTACAAAAATTATAAAAATTTCTTAAATTTTTTGAACACAATTGCACGGTTTTTAATTTCGATTTCTAAAAAAAAATATTATTCGGTTTTATAGCTCATTAAAATTATTTATTTTTATTTATTTATTTATATATTTATATATATATATATATATATATATAAATATATATATATTTATTTATTAAATTTATGTCACCGATTGCGTTAAAACTTTACTAAATTGTTGTCATTGATACAAGTAATCAATGTTATGAAAGATTTTTCTTTATCTTTTTTTCTTTTGAAGTTATGAGAGTTCGAATTTTTACGTTTTTGCACTTTTTCTTAAAATCACGAGTTTTCTTAAAATTCGTAACTTACATCTAACTTACAATTGAGCATCCAAAATAAGTGACCTCATAGGATTTTTCCCGTGCTTTCCGATAATAATACTCATTTTTTTATAAAAATATTTTTTTGCTCAAATTTTGCAAAA
>NW_023487264.1:186-1251 GCF_013731165.1 Rhagoletis pomonella | reverse complement strand
TTCTCTTTTCATTCTGATCATTTATGTATACATTTGTCTATATCTATATCGATTCGTTTTGCCTGTTACAAGCAACCGTTATGTGAACAAAGTTATAATACCCTTGTGCACAAGTGCGCTCGGGTATAAAAAAGTGTTCGACAGAATAATCAGTGGCTAACTTTCTTAATGGAAATAAAGTCGGCATAACTCTTTAAGGTAATTTCCAAAATATCAAAAAGTTTGAGTCCACTAGGCTGAAAATGGAAAAATCTGCAATCAGCAAAATAACTTATATTATTTCAAAACGGAACGAGGCCAAAAGAAGCAAAATAAAAAGCTAAAAGAAGAAGAAGAAGAAGATTTTCTGATTTAATAGTAAAAATCTATTAGAATTATTTCAAGTATTTTTCTAGTACTATTATTATCCTTCAAATTGCACTCTCCAGTGGTGCTATAAGATTTTCCCTCAAAGAGTTACGGCCACTTAAACTGCCGTGTTCTCGAATCTAACATCGCCAAACCAAGCATATGCTTTCCAACTCATTAGTCATCTTCCAATGGCCATAATTTCTGAAGGAAAATTCGTAAAGCACCACTCGAAGGGCATTTTGAAGGGTAAGAATAGTACTAAGTGGCATAGAGCAAGCAAAAGTGGCCTTTAAAGCCGTTTTTCGTGTACTTAACCGCGAAAAACCTCAATATCTTCCAGCAGTTGTAAGCTCGAGCTCGAGTTTTAAGCAGAAAATTACTTCTGAAACGACCTACAGCTGCACAGCAACATAAACTTTCAAATCAGTATTCATAATTATCATGTTCTTAATTTCTTTGAATTACATGCCAAATCGCAAGTCTACTGAATTCAAGCTATTTATTGCATAAAACAGACTGCAAGCCATTTAACCCTTCGGAGGGCGCGCCGCAAAAATTGTAATTTGTGGTTTTCAAATACTAATTGTAGTAGCTGGCCACTGCCACTTAGTGAATTTGTAAGTCTTGAGATGCAGCATGTTTCACAGTTAGCTGTTACTTGCTGCGTTATATAGTTCAGTTGATATTTGTATTTGAAAGTTGGTGTCTCATATA
>NW_023487264.1:0-86 GCF_013731165.1 Rhagoletis pomonella | reverse complement strand
GTTGGAAAAGTGAAATCAAAATTGTTATTTTTTAAGTATTTTTTCTTGTGTAATTTAAAAATTATGTATAATTTGCGTACACACTG
>NW_023487263.1:0-1251 GCF_013731165.1 Rhagoletis pomonella | reverse complement strand
CCCCCCCCCCCTTGGACTCCTCCCACAGGCACCTAGGGAACCGTTTGAAAAAGGGAGAAAAACGGAATTTTCTTAGGCAAACTGAGCAGTTTGAAGTGGAATATGACCCAACTAACAGAAACCGTGGGATTTTTTAATAAAAGAAATTATGCCAAATTAGATATGGGGGGATTTTGAATAAAGATAAAAAGTTAATTAAAAATAGAAAAAAAAACAGTTTTTATAAAAAAAATGGTAATTCTCTAGGGTGGGGTAACAACCCCTAAAAAAGGTGCGGAAAAGTCGGGAGGGGTACCAAACGACACGTTTCGGCCCCCCTAATAACAATCCGGAGGGGGGGACCTAATATTATTAACCATTTAAAAGTTATGAACAAAAAACTTTTGTTAAATTTCGTTGTTTTCTATGGGCAATTACACCGACAAAGATTCACTAAATCACCTGTTCTCACTTTTTAAACACTATTAAAATATATAATTTAACTTATTTATTAAAGAAACACATAGTTTTATCAACCTAAGATAGATTATTTTGTTATTAAAAAGAAGTTGACAATCTTTGCGAGCCGAAACGCGAGATTCCAAAATAGCTATAGTGCTGCCACTGTATTAGTATTTCGTAATAATTCACTTTTCCTTATGAGATGTGTGCACTGTTCAATGCTTTTCGGTATCTTCTTTCGTTTAATATACACATAAATTTTCGCCTGTGTCGCTTTTTCCATAAAAATCAATACTTCGATAAATAATGAAAATTTTTAATAAAAAATCGCGCGATTTTTTATTAAAAATTTTCGCCTGCGGCGCTTTTTCCATAGAAATCAATACTTCGATAAATAATGAAAATTTTTAATACAAAATCGCGCGATTTTTTATTAAAAATTTTCGCCTGCAGCGCTTTTTCTATAAAAATTAATACTTCGATAAAAAATGAAAATTTTTAATAAAAAATCGCGCGATGGTATAGCGAAATTTGCTATTATATTTTGGTTACAATATCTGGCGATACATTTTTTCAATGTCGCCATTGAACACATACTTATATAACCTCCATTTGAGAATTATAAGCATTAGGTCATTTTGGAGAACGGGACCTGTGTGCAGTACGTCATTAAGTGAGAGGCCAGAGTGAGAGTTTTGACGCATTAAAAACTACTCGGACTTTAGTTGTTTTACTATCAGGTTTAATCACAGCGTGATGTGGTAGGTAAAATGAGAAATATTTACCAGCACGTATGATTTCGCGTGACTT
>NW_023487262.1:0-1251 GCF_013731165.1 Rhagoletis pomonella | reverse complement strand
TCCGAGCCAAAAGAAAAAATACGTGTCTCATTATTTGGACCAACAAACAATGTATTTGAGTTTGGTCGAAATTAAAAATCATGCTCGTACCTGACCGGTTGTCTGGAAATGGAAAGCATCTGTGCATATTTTTCAAATATGAGTTCAGCGACAAAATCTATTAGAAATGGCCAACTTCATATCAGAAAAAAATTTCAATTAGCACGAAATTATTCCAGAAGCAGAATCACAATACCAAGAGTGTAATTGAAATTCTTAACCAAACTCGGATTTTTCGACCGACTCGGATTTGGGGATGTAATTTTCCCCTATTTCTCGTCCTCCCCCCGTAGATCCGGCCCTGGTTAACATACATAAGTACTGGTTCCGACCAAATGCACGTATGTTGGTGGGGTGCGTGTTGCTGCCACAAAACGTTTAATTGCCTCCAACCAAGCATATACCTCCTTATAGCGGTCTGGGATAATATGGTCACTTTTGCGTTCAGGCTTCGTAGGCGTAAGTGTCGCTTAATTTTTTTTTCAGAGAGGTCCTTTTACACAGGTTTGCGGCGACCTAAAAGTGCATAAAAAGAATGGAAAATTCGTTAATCACCTCCGACAACTAGCACTTATAAACTATGAATGTGCAGATGCCTATACACATGCACTTATGCATTTAAACTGCAGGCACATACGCACAAACTTCAGCCAATGAATGCAGTTGGGAATATTAGTGCACTCACAAATTTAATTAGTAATTGTTTTCGAAAGCTTTGGGCACCAACAAAATTACACTTTGGTGTTTAACAAATATTTTCCAATTTGCATCTGGCCCCTTTTTTTTTTGCCTCGAATTCCGAAATAACAGGATGCAAAAACTGGTCCTTAAGAGTCCATAAGGATGACGAAAGCGCCCTTTTTTATTCACTTCACTAACCTTTAGATTTTTTTTTTAACTTCTTACAAAAACTTAGTCCACGACACTTTTTCAACGCACAGTAACTTTGTCATTAAACTTTGCGTTCTTTCCGAGTGCCATTTTATTGGGCACGATCTGGCAGCATGTCACACTCAGAAAAAACATTCCTTGATGCTAGGAAAAAAAGTATATTATTCTGAGGAAATATTACCTTGAAATGGCTCCAATGACATGGCTGTCTCAATATGCGTAAACGATTTGACTCAGTTTAAGGAAAACACAATTCCTTAGTTCTTAGGAAAAATTTACTTGCCATTTCATCCTCCGTGAAAGGAATAAGTAGGTCATTTT
>NW_023487261.1:0-1251 GCF_013731165.1 Rhagoletis pomonella | reverse complement strand
CCCACGCATGCCCCCCTGGGACTTGCGGGATGGTGAAGCCTAATGTGCCAGTCAGGACCAGTCAACCTGACCAGACCTCAGGCGCCATCTGTTATGGTACGCATACTTCGGGAGCAGCAATGAGTGCAGGCGGCATAGGGTGCTCTATGGCTAGTCATGTCGGCTGGGCTGGGTTCTTGCCATCACCGCTGTTCCCTGCGCCATAGCAGAGAAAAGTCATGCCTTGTCAAACGTCGGTAACGGACGGACACACAACAAAATAAATTCAAAATTCCAGAAAAAAATCCGTTAACAAAAATGGCTGAAAAAGAACGTTAAATTAAATATCGAAAAGCAAAAGAAACCAAGAATCTAACCAAACTAACAAAAAGAAAATGAACACCCGAAATAAAAAAAACAGGGCCGAATATAAGGGCGCCACTGGTGTCGTTGTGACGCCCGGTGCTAGCCCACCCTCTTCCATGGCTACCGTCGCACCCGACATTAAGAACCTAATGTGCCTTCCTAAGAAAAAATAGAGATCAGCATTCCCATTTAATACTATTTATTGAGAATTCATTTTTCTTAACCTAATTCTTAACAGCTAAGGAATCTTAACCCTATCATCTCTTAAAACTTAATTCCTAATATATAAATCATGTATCAAAAAAAAGAAGAATTCGACACTTTTACATATGCATAATGGAGCACTTGTATATACTACAAATTCGACTGCACCTAATTTAAGTTATTAAACTGCGCAATATTGCAATTACACGGAATTTACCTCAATTTGGTTATTTGCTATTCACTTTGCGAATGCGCCACAAAAATGATCGTACAACTCAAACAAATGAAAACCATTCAGCTTGTGCAGTAAAAAGTAACTCGTAGCAAAAACGTAAATGGCTGACATGGGGGTTGCCTGCAGGTTTTTATACCCTTGCACTGCGGGAATATTCCATTTGGAAGAATAACGGGCACTGCGTCATTTGGACTAGTTCCGTTACTCTTCCAAATGGAATTTGCCGCAGTGCAAAGAGGATATCAAAAAAATACGGGGTTGCCGTGACTCCTTTTAACCGCAAAAACTTTGAAAATAGCTAGTTAACAATTTTGACAGTTTCGTGATGAATACAAGCGTCAGAATTTTATCTAGCTCATGTGCTAGGTAAAATTTCACAGCTCAACTCCACTCATCCCGCCGCAACGCAGCAAGGGGCAGCCCACGCATGCCCCCCTGGGACTTGCGGGATGGTGAAGCCTAATGTG
>NW_023487260.1:0-1251 GCF_013731165.1 Rhagoletis pomonella | reverse complement strand
AATAATTATTTTCGAAAAAAATTTTAGGGAATAATATGCACTCGACCACATCATCGAATTTCGTCCTTTTAGCTTTATTCGCTTAAAAAATAAAACTAATTAAAAGGACATTTTCAGTAACTATTCGTTCTTGTGAAACAAAAAGATTTAATTTTTTTAATTCGACAGAATTTTCTCTTTCTCTGTTTTTCTACATTGCACAGTGGCCAATTTTTGGAAAACCCTGGCCAAAATTCCAAAAAAAATTGGTGCATTCGTATGTATAACCATCTTACATTGTTAGGAGGGATCTACTGCGTATCGTTATGAGACAACAAGTCGATTCTCTTAAGGCATTTAGTGTTACAGGAGATCGAAGTGACTGTTGCTAGCAATTCGCTCTAAACATTTCGTAAATTACAGTTTCGCCGTTGTTAAAATCGTGGTATTATCTTTAAAAAAAATAACAGTTTTCAAGCATCCGCTCAAGGACATTGTAATCTAGAGTATGTAAAACGTGTTTTTTTATTGTCACGCCATCTAAAAACTGACGTAAGACATAGATATTCACGGATTGATTTTTTTTGTTTACTCATTATGATGGATTAGGAAAATAGTTACGAGAGTGGTCGAGATGGGCGGTCTAATTTTCTTTTTCATATATATTGAAGTTTTTCCCATCCACCTTGGTTAAAACCATCTGCCGCAAGCCGCCACTGTAGTTTGGACATCAGTTTTTATACGCGATACTTAATTTTTTATGTTTGAAAGATTTAAATTATGTAAAAAATTATTTCTGTCAAGATTTTTAATGTTTTAAAGATTGGATGTTTTTAGAATTTAAATGATGTCAGAAAGTACTATTATATTAGAGTGCTCTTCCATGTGCCTCTCATTATTGAATGGGCACACCTGCCAATTGGGCAACTTTCCGAAGAAGCCCAAGAGTCAAGGAATACGGATATTAAAAAATATCGGCTGCTTGTATCCTCGGAGCCAGTCATTTCAAGTTTACGTTTAAACCCACCAAAACAAAATCATAAACTGTCGTCAGATGCCATTAAATTATTATCAACTGTTGTAAATACGATTGCGGAATTGCCATCAGAAAATATAGATATGAGCTTGGATACTTCAGATGACTGCGAGTCTGACGGTGTATAAAATTGTTATCTTAAAAATATATTCCTGTACCAACAAATATGTATGTCTTGTTTATTGATTCACTAGATCGCCCTCACCCGCTTCGCTGAGTGTATGAAATTTCTACGT
>NW_023487259.1:0-1251 GCF_013731165.1 Rhagoletis pomonella | reverse complement strand
TGGCATATTTTTCCGAAGTTATAGCTGACAAAATATTCCACGCCTATGGGATGTGCCACGCCGCCTTTTACAAACTCGTTTATATATACCCTCGTATAAGCACCTACCATTGATATGTCTGCATACCAAATTTCAAGTTCGTGGGACTTATGGTTCCGAAGTTATAGCTGATAAATTATTTCACGCCTATAGGATGCCCCACGCCCCCTTTTGCAAACTCATTTCTATATATCTTCATATAAGCACCTACCAATGATATGTCTGCACACCAAATTTCGAGTTCGTGAGACTTATGGTTCCGAAGTTATAGCTGATAAAAAATTCCACGCCTATGGTATGTGCCGCGCCCCCTTTTACAAACTCGTTTATATATACCCTCCTATAAGCACCTACCATTGACATGTTTGCATACCAAATTTCAAGTTCGTGGGACTTATCGTTCCGTAGATATAGCTGATAAAAATTTCCACGCCTATGGAATGTGCCACGCCCCTCTTCTACAAACTCGTTTATATATACCCTCCTATAAGCGCCTATACCAAATTTCAAGTTCGTGTGATTTATGGTTCCGAAGTTATAGCTGATAAAAAATTCCGCGCCTATGGGATTTGCCACGCCCCCTTTTACAAACTCGTTTATATATACCCTCCTATAGGCACCTACCATTGACATGTTTGCATACCACATTTCAAGTTCGTGTGACTTATGGTTCCGAAGTTATAGCTGATATAAAATTCCACGCCTATGGGATGTGTCACGCCCCCGTTTACAAACTCGTTTATATATACCCTCCTATAAGCACCTATCATTGGTATGTCTGCATACCAAATTTCAAGTTCGTGTGACTTATGGTTCCGAAGTTATAGCTGATAAAAAATTCCGCGGCTATGGGATGTGCCACGCCCCTTTTCACAAACTTGTTTATATATACCCTCCTATAAGCACCTACCATTGACATGTTTGCATACCAAATTTCAAGTTCGTGGGACTTATCGTTCCGTAGATATAGCTGATAAAAATTTCCACGCCTATGGGATGTGCCACGCCCCCTTTTACAATCTCGTTTATATATACCCTCCTATAAGCACCTACCATTGAGATGTTTGCATACCAAATTTCAAGTTCGTGTGACTTATGCTTCCGAAGTTATAGCTGATAAAAAATTACGCGCCTATGGGATGTGCCCCGCCCCTTTTACAAACTCGTTTATATATACCCTCCTATAAGCACCTACCATTGGTATGTCTGCAT
>NW_023487258.1:0-1251 GCF_013731165.1 Rhagoletis pomonella | reverse complement strand
AAAATTTATAAGTATCCGTATTAAATTAGGGTAATCAACATTGATAAACTTTACTTTTCGTACTCAGAAAAAATGCTAGTTTTGATTTGAGAGCTAGTTTCGATAAATTTCCGATAAAAATTAAAGACGGCGCCGATTTTTTCGTATTTCGCATGGTAATTGGATCTGAATTTCTAACAAATGAGGTAATTCGCTCTCAAAATTTTGTATGGCAAATTAGGTAATCTGAAGGGTAATTGCAGTGCGAATTACGAATGAGAGAGCGAACTACGTAATTGGGGTGGTGTGGGAAAGCCGTATTAGTAGATAATTATCACAAAGTATCACTAATTTCTGCTGAAAAGCGTTTCTTAACCCAAAAAACTAGCAGAAACTAGCGGCTTTCTCTCGTTCTTACACCCTTATTTTTTTTACTCTCCTGCTAATCGATGCTAGTAAAATTTTTACTAGCAGAAACCAGCCGCTTTCAAAAAGGATTAAACAAAAATTCGCGCCATATACTTTCAATTGTCAAATACACCGATCAGCTGTTTACTTGCTAGTTTCTGGTAGTTTTGCGTTTCTTAACTATTTGTTTACCCCACGTCTCCACCTTCTACAGATTCTGTTAAGACAGAAATGTCAGGTGGAGACCGAAAATTTTCACTGTTAAACCATAGCTGTCTTGCCGAATTTCTTAAAATCGCTGTCTTAACATCAGCTGTAATTTGGTAGTTTGACAACTCAATTTTGATTTAACCGCGCCATCTACATTGGGTACAGATCGATCTGATGGGCTTGATGCCATATTCAAAGTGATATGTTAAAACAGACAGTTGCCCACCTGAGAAAACGGGACAAAGTTAAAACAGAAATTTGACAGATGTTAAGCCACATTTAGTAGAAAACTGAGACGTGGGGTTATTTTGCTCTCTGTGAGCGTAATTCCCTCAATTTTCACATTCTTCTTCTTCCTGATAATTATCTGCTAGAAAGGAAAAGAAACAAAGCCACTACTTCCAAGTAAAGGTATCGATACCTGCATGGTATCGTTTCATTCCTAGCCGTCAGCCTGCTGCAATTTTGTTTACCGAATCACCATAATGCTTGAAATACAATACCGGCGAACGGCAAACTTCGCCGATTTGGGCGATGTTGTCGTTCAGCGTGTACCGAGCTATTTCGCATACTTAAACAGAATTAGAGCGGTAGCAGAAACAGCTGATACCATTTGGTCGCCTTTACAATTTGGGTGACCATATTTAGAAAAAA
>NW_023487257.1:0-1251 GCF_013731165.1 Rhagoletis pomonella | reverse complement strand
AAGAAACCAATGGAGGTATTGAAAGCACACAAAAAAATAAAAATATTTAAAAAGGACTATGTTCTCTTTGACGTACGTCAAAGGTCAAGCAGAAGTGGGAACTTGTATGACTGCCCATTGATAGCTCGGTTATATAGCTTGAGAAATAATGGCCGCATTTCTTTATTCATTCTGAACGTTTGGAATAAACTCTTTTGTTTACTTATTCTTTAGAATGTTCCTGATGATATGTTAACGCATATTTCAAACGTATTCTGTTTGTTCCGGCTGTGAAATGGGATTATCCGGAATGTATAAAGAGACGCAGCCAATATGTTTAAAGACATTTTTATCAAAGTTTATAAATATGACATTTGACCAGTTTTGATACCCAAATACTCCCACGACCACAAGCAAAAATATTGGCCACAATTTGTCATTTTGTTTGATATACTTATATACGTTTTATCGGTGCACTTGCACAACATTCGCGATCGCGAAAGCTCCGCATTGATTATCGCGAATGCGAATGCGAATGTTCCCAACAAACCTGGTACATACATATGTATTAAGTAATGTTGCTACTGGTTTTGATATCGTTAGATGGTTTAAGGCGTAGGTTTAGTAAACTATTTTGATAAAAAAGCAAGGCGAAAATTAAAAACAAATACTGAAATCATTTTAACTGGGACCGTTGATAACTGATGAACATACTTGAATATATGTATGTATAATATACATATGTATGGATGATATAATAGCTCTGATCCAATTACTTTCGTCTAAAATCCTGGAAAAAGGTCTAACAGCAAAATCACGCTCTGAAGCGAGAGTACAAAGTGAGTAACAGCAAAACGTATAGAACAAAAAAAGCATCGGATAAAATCTTGCGACTTCAATCTCTACACAACTCTTCAAAATTCACCCTTATTTACATGAACTACAGATTACATTCCGAAAAGAAAAATAAATTTAGGAATATATACAAATACTAGCTTATACCCGCGGGTTTCACCCCACGTTTTTATACAAATATGTAAAATAATTTAATGATTTTATATTTTATTTCTGTGCACATTTCGTTATAGCTCGTTATTTTTTAAGCGAGTTAAGGTACTTAGGCCGTTTAAAACAATGAAATTATAAAATCTCATCTGCTCGCTAGGCATACGAAAGATATCAATCCCTCTAAGTCAACTTTAAAATGGTTCCAGTTATACGACGCGTAAACGTGTAACCTTCTTGGAAGTGGCAAGGCGGGTTCTAATATTT
>NW_023487256.1:0-1251 GCF_013731165.1 Rhagoletis pomonella | reverse complement strand
CCTTATTTCAAAGTGATATTGGGACGTATGAATAAAAATAAGCAATTGCTTTTTCTTGAAATTTCAGACCTTTTACTCGATTTATTTAAACAAAAATGAAGTAAATAAAAGGTATGAAATTTTAAGGTAACGCAACTGCTTAGTTTTTATTCATACGACCCATTATTTGCTGCTTAGGTTTATTTATTTATTTTAAAAAAATTTTAATTAAAACACAGATATGTCTATGAGAAAATCCATATAAACCCCAGTTTAAAACTTTGTAGAAAACTAAAAAGAATTTACCAAATTTTCATAGAAATTTCAAAATTTCTTCTCAGGAGCGTTAAAATTTTCTTGGATATACGGATTCATGGCTCATTCAATTTTATTTCAACAATGTGCAAGTTTGAGGTGGCCAAAAAGAAATCTAAACAATAAACGATAATTTTTAGCCAATAGAAACTTGTACATTATTAGAACAAAATGTAATGGGTTATCAAACTGTACACCCAAAAAAAAAAATTGTGAGAAAAAAGTTTGAAATTTGGATGAAAATATGTTGAATTATTTTCTAGTTATCTACAAAGTACTTATTAAACTTGGGTTTATATGGGTTTTATCCAAGGTACATTGAACAGGTAGTATCAGTAGAGCAGCTGATTTGATTTGTTTTCAAATTATTTGGTCTCGAAAATGTCAAATATTTTTAATTTTTTCTCACAAAAATTCTGAATTGTTAAAATCCATTTGCATGTGAAACCTTTTTCCATACAAAACAAGCGATTGAATAGCTGCTTTTGGAACCTTCGCCCAACTCAGCAGCACAACCGCTGATTACTGGCCCTTGTAAAGGATGGATCAATGCTTCGAGCAGCAAACAAATTTACTAGGAAAGAAAGTTGCAACAATTTTTATTTTTTCCAATTTCAATTTTTTATTTTTTATAATTTTTTGTATTTCATATGGCACGCTTTGATTTAGAAGAAAAAATTCAGAACAGTTTTTGACACTTTCGATACCAGAAGCAACAACAAAATACACGCAAATGTTGTTTTTGCTCTACTGATACTACCTGTTTAATGTGCCTTGGTTTTATCTATGAGAATGTACTGTATTTTAATTGAGAAATGGTAAAAATAAATAAATAAACATAAGTGGCAAACAATATCACTTTGAATTGGGGTGCTATAGATATGAACGATACTGTATGATTAAATATATATGTGTTTGCATGAGCGAGGTACGTACTTTGGCTACGCGCCAAAGTAT
>NW_023487255.1:0-1251 GCF_013731165.1 Rhagoletis pomonella | reverse complement strand
ACAGCTCGTGAGATTTGCTATATACCAGAGACATAACTATTATAAGACAAAAGACTGGAAGTCAATCAATAATCATTATATTAAGATCAATATTTTTCGAGTCATCTATAATTATTATTCAAGGACTTATATTATAAAAGTCCTTTCATAATAATTATCAGAGAGATAAATATTTTTAAGTCTTCAAAGACTTTTATTTTAAGACTTATATTATGAAAGCTTTTTCATAATAATTATCATTGAGATAAATATTTTTAAGTCTTCAAAGACTTTTATTTCAAGACTTATATTATAAAAGCCTTTTAATAATAATTATGAGCGCGAACAAATTGTTTAAGCCTTAAAGGACGGGAGTTATTCGGGAATAGGTGGGGACCAATTCAGGACTAGTTGGGGGTAGTTTGGGCCCAGTTGGGCCTTGGTTTGGGACCCGTTCGGGGCTATATACAAAAGTCTCAGGAGACGAAAACAACTTTTCCATTGTTCAGTAAAAATTATACAGCAATATTTATTTTATTTCTTATAATCGTTATGGGTTCTGATTAAAATTAATAAAAAAAACTGAAAGATTATGTGCACGAAAGATTTAAGACTCGAACTTTTTTTTTTGAACAGAAAATGGAAAATGTTTCCATAAATGGATAGTGCTCCTAATAATAAACGAAATAATTTTCCATCCCAACACGCAGACATACCTCTCATTCTAAACTTTAAGTTCTCATAGCTCTTGTTGTCGTTTTGTTCTCTAGCAGAACGTTCCCCAGACTTGTATTCTTATTTGACCTTATTTGACAAATTTGTTCGATACTTTCGTTCTCATCGGAAACGTTCTCGAAAGTTTCGTTCCCATTCTCTTCTTGAGATCATTCGTGAGAATTTGGTTTACATTTTGTTCTTTTTGAGAACATTCTCGAGAGTTTTGTTCGCATTTTGTTTCTTACGGAAAAGCTCCTGAACCTTTTGTTCTCATTTTGTGCCCGTTTAAACTGCTCTCAATACTTTTGTTCCCGTTTGGTTCTTTTGCGGGAACGTTCGTGACATTACATTTTGTTCTTATGCAGAACTAAGCCAAAACCCGAATGTGTTCTCGGTCCATAAGGCAAAACTATACAATTTGTACGTTTTGGACGGCATTGAACTATTGCATAGGTCGGATATACGAATGGTTTGTTATGGTATATGTTGGAGCCTGCATATGTATCTTTATTAATGGTGTAAAACTTGCCTCTAAATCTCACTCAGTCTGCCTTT
>NW_023487254.1:0-1251 GCF_013731165.1 Rhagoletis pomonella | reverse complement strand
TGCAGCGGATTTATCCTCCATGCTCCAGTGATTTGCTGTAGCTGTCTTCTCAAACTGGAGCTTAAAGACTTGGAAAGGAATCGTGCCGTCAAAGGATGGGGTTTTTACCTTGGGATCGTTCGTCGAAGTAGCTGGACGATTCAACTGCAAACCCCGGAAACGATCTTCAAGCTCATCCACCTTAGCTTCGACTTTCTCCTGTTTTTCCCTAATAAGCGCTTCAATTTTATCTTGTCGTTCCTCGATTTTATCCTGTCTCTCTCTCAGTTCCGCGTTATTTTTGAATAAATTCTCTTGTAGCTGAGTAATCTTTTCATCTAGCTGCGATGATATGCGTGTTTCCTGCACTTGCAGCTGGGATGAAATCTGTGAGGACATCTTTGACATACGTGTATCCTGTGCTTGCATCTGTGACGACAGCTGTGATGACATCTGTGACATGGCAGCCAATAACGTGTTCATGTCCATAGATGTTGATGAACTTGGAGACTTTTGCTGTTCTTCAACCTTCCCGGATGTCTGCTGCACATCCTTCGACGAACAAGCGGCCTCATCCTTCTGTTCATCCTTTGCGAATGCATCGTCAAGTTTACCCTGGAAGTCGTATTTGTCCACGTCGATGCCTTCTGCTTCCATAGCCTCTCGCAGCCGTGATAGTAACTCCACTTTTCTTCCGGAGGTTGCTAAATTTCGCTTCTCCAACTCCTGTTTGAGTTCCTCAATCTTTAAGTCCTGAATTTTTGCCATTTTCAAAAGTTTATCCTTCGGGATTTATTTAACAATCCCACTTCTGACACCAATTGTTACGATTATCCTCGAAACCTTGAGGGATTTCCCAAATATACTCGGGCTCGTATCGCTGGATTGTTAAATAAATGCTAACGATGACCGAATTGTAGTACAATTAACTTTATTGTACAACAAACAATTTTACAATACTTGCTAATACAGTAAAAATACTACAATACTTGTTAAGGCAATTACAACGCTTTACTGAACTTGTTACACACAATTAAACTTATAGCTTGCTTATTCGCAATTCGCTTCTCTGCTCACTTTACTTGTAGCTTGCTGACTTGCAACTGACTTCGTAACTAACTCACCTCGTGGTGGCGGCGCCCTTATATACCTGCGCTGGCACTTATGGCAACTCTAGAACATTCTGAAGTTTATCGCTCATTCTCTTTCTCTCGCTGTTCGCAGTGTTCATCCAACTTGACGTTTCTCTTTGTGGAACATTCTACGTCATTC
>NW_023487253.1:0-1251 GCF_013731165.1 Rhagoletis pomonella | reverse complement strand
TTACACGTAGCTAAACCCATGTCTGCGTTGTTTTCGAAATACATCCAAATTGCGTTTTTAGCTGCCATAGTAAAATTTATATGTTGCTGAACCAAATGAAACTAAATGCTAACTACAAACCAAAAACGTACAGAACTCGCAAATAACGGTTGTGACCAGAGTACGAAAACAACCCGAACGGGTAGAGATACCAATTTCCAAAACACTAACAATACACAATGGGTTTCAATTGCAGCTGAGTACAAACCAAATGAATTTTTTGGTCTTTTACGGATATTTCTATGCATTAATTGTCGTTTTTTCCAAAACTGACCACATCGTTAACAATGCAGAAATTATGCATACCTAAACCAGGATAGGCATAAACTTGGAGTTCGAGCGAGCGGCATACTCGTGCTCAATGCCTCGCAGGTAACAAGGCGCTCGCAGCTTTCTTTCATGTATAAGTTGAAATTTTTTAAGAAATTATTGAATATTAAAAATATTATACCTATTTACATATGTAGATATGTATGCACATATGTATGTATGTACCTACCTAGTAGATGGTCAAAATAGCACGCATCTATTCTTCTGTACATGAGAACATATCTATACATACACAAATAAATACATACATTTGTGGATATATGTATATGCAATACGAAAGTGAAGTGAAGTGGACGCAAAAATTTTAACTCCGCGTTTTCAGTAGTTTTGTATTGGAAAAGCGGCGATTTGTTATTTTAAAGTGTGTTCGCAGTGAAGAAAACTACCTGCAGTAGTGAAATACAGTGTCACAAACGTAGCGGAGTCAATTATATAAATTTATATAAAAAAGAACATTTTCCTTTCTTTTGGCGATCCAAAGAGAAAGCCGCGAATAAAAAGGAAAATAACAAATAGGCAGTACTTTTGGCGCGCTAAACAGCTGATCGCGATTTCAGTGATAGCAAAAAGCTCAAATCCATAACAAAGCTTTTCACAAAGCTTTCCACTGAGCTTAGCGCTGACACAAACCGAACTGTGATACAGCTTTTACCACGCGATCTGTACAGTGGTGTGCAATAAAATAGCAGTGTTCGATAGGCGTAGTTCAGGAACACATGAACGTGTATTTGTTTCCACCAAAATAAAAGATAATAAAAATAGAGTGAAATAAAATAAAATTAAATTAAATTAAATTAAATTAAAGTAAATAAAATAAAATAAAATAAAATAAAATTAAATAAAATAAAATAAAATAATAAAATAAAATAAAATAAAATAAAA
>NW_023487252.1:0-1251 GCF_013731165.1 Rhagoletis pomonella | reverse complement strand
CTTAATTTTGATTTTATTTTTTAATTTTCAAGAGTAAAACAACAAAATTAACGGCGGCTGAAAGAGCACGGAAATATCGAGAGAAAATAAAGCTCGATAAAGCGCGTAATGACGAATTAAAAATAAAGAAGAAAGAAAGGTATAATCGTGGTATATTTAAGTTTAATTTTTATTGTTACTGACTGATTCTGTTTTTGAATAGCAACGAGAAACGTATGAAAAGAGGTGACATGCCGAAAAAAATGCTTCAGCGTGAGCGAGCTAAAAATATAGAATATGTACGTGCGAGGAGGTTAAAAAAAGCTGCCGAACTTTAAGTAGTACAATTACTCAAGCCCATGGGTTACCGGAATTTATAAGCAATGAAAAGGAAGAATTGCCAGCAATACCTGCTAAATTTAATGAGAATACTTCTGAAAACAAAAGAGTAAAAAGGTATAATAAGCAGCTAAAAAACAGAAATCGCGAATTACAATTACTAGTTGACCGTTTAAAGGGTAAACTTAAAATTGCTGAAACAAAGAAACAAAAGTACAAAAAAAAAATTACAAAGATCTAAAAAACATATTAAAGATACCAAAAGCTTAAGTTCGGCTGTTCGAGATTCAAAGGAAACTTTGAGTCTTTTAAAACAGAAGTATACTCAGAAAAAAAACATTTGCTCAGTAATGGCTTCTAAAATTTTAAAACGTTATAGACTAAGAAAAATATTGGAAAAAGGAAAAAAAAAATTGCCGGAACCACTGCCCAGAAAAAACACAACAGTAAATGATTTTTTTATGAGGGACGACGTTAGTAGAGCTTGCGCTGGAAAGAAAGAAACTGTTACACGCGGTAAAATAAAAAAGCAAAAACGATATCTGTCTGATACAATGAAAAATCTGTACAAAATATTTAAATCCGAGAACAGTAATATTAATATGTCCTACATATCTTTTACGCGGCAAAAACCTTTTTTCATAAAATGTCCTTCTGTTTCTGACAGAAATACCTGTGCTTGTATGGATCACGCTAATATTGATTTAAAGGCCTCGAAACTATTTCTACAAAAAGCTCTTGTTGAAAGAAATCCTGCTCAGTTAGTTAAACAAATTATGTGCGATAGCGAGTCGGCTTTATGCGCTTGGGGTCTTTGCAAAACTTGCAAGTCGAAAAAAAATGTTATAGGCTCAACTAACAGTTCAGATGAATGCAAATGGTTTCAATGGGAGTCTGTTACGGAAAAAAGATTAAATAAGAAGAGTATTTCCC
>NW_023487251.1:0-1251 GCF_013731165.1 Rhagoletis pomonella | reverse complement strand
GTTCGAATAGAACTTCCTTTCGACTCAAACTACAGAGTAAGGGCCCTGGGCTGCCAGACCTATCTTATTTTCGAAGTAACGAAATTTAGTGAATAAGTTGAGTTATATCGTCACCTGAAATTCAAAAACACGTAACAAACATCATCGCTGAAATTCAAAAAGTCACAACTAATAAAAAATTCAAAATTCAGTTTTTGATTTATATGACGGATTTCATCAAATTACAACTCCCACATTATTTTATGAAAAAAATAAATAAAAAAAATTATGAATTTTTCAATTTCAGTTGCGATGTTGTTACGTCTTTTTGCATTTCAGGTGACAATATGTATTTGTCTATGAATGTATGCATATCTGATTGCTAGGGTAGGCAGCCCTTTTAGAGGTATAAGGTCGGAAAGGTACGGAAAACGCTACTTACCTTTGTTAATCCAAAATGCTGGTTTTTATATTTGGTTTTTTATTTTGTTCGGAAAATTTGTCATTTTAAATCTTAACAGTCAGATAAATTTTAAAATTGATTGCTGAAACAGTATAAAAGAATAAATTTTGTAAAATGGAATAATATAAGAAGCATGCCAACGTGACGCTTGGGACATTGTAACTCATTTTTCTCGAAACTTTAAGTAATTTCTCTTTAACTATTAATTAATCTATACTAATTATATAAAGAGAAGTCCCTTTTTTTTGTAACAGGTAATCTCGCGAACGGCTGGTCAGATTTTCATGAAATTTTGTATACAAATAGCTTTCGGTAACCACCATGTTTTAGGCTAAAAACATTTTACTTTTTTTCGGGTAGGTGGACCAGGAACCGGTCTAATCGAAAAAATCTTATTATAGTCCGATTTGCTTCAAATTTAGTACGTAAGTAGCTTTTTCGCATATATGACCCATTTTTTCCGGAAAGTGGTCAAGGGACCGATCTATTCAAAAAAATCGAATTTACGGTCCGATTTGCTTAAAATTTGGAGCGCAGATAGCTTTTTAGCATGTATTAGCATATGTGATCAATTTTTTCCGAGAAGTGGAGCAGGGACCGATCTATTCCAAAAAATCGCATTTATGGTCCGATTTGCTTAAAATTCGGTACTTAAGTAGTTTTTTAGCATATATTAGGATGTATGGTCCATTTTTTCCGAGAAGTGGACAGGGACTGATCTATTCGAAAAAATCGTTTTTACGGTCCGATTTGCTTAAAATTCGGTACGTAGGTAGCTTTTTAGCATATATTAGCATATATGATCCATT
>NW_023487250.1:0-1251 GCF_013731165.1 Rhagoletis pomonella | reverse complement strand
ATGTTTTTTATTTAACTTCTTATATGAATTTGGTTATACAAGTATTTTTATAAAAAATTTCAGAATGAATTCATAGCAAAAACAGGCGGTGACGGACCCGCAAAATTTCTAAGAACCGCCGGCCGAAAAGTATTTTGTGACGAATTGGCTTCTGCTTACAGCTGGAAGGGGACCAGCTTAGTGCCAAGCGCCGAAAAGTGCTTTCTAATAACAACGATTAAAAGTAGGACAGTGTAGCACAAAATTATTGGCACAGGGAATTTTTCACAATGTGTGGAAAATTTTAGTTTTGGTTGTTTTTTTTTCGACAGGGTAGGAATATGATGTATTGTTTAACGATTTTCCGTCATCCCTAGTCAATTTTGGTTTGGAGTCAAACCGGTTTTGGCGTTATGCATCTTCAGTGTTATATTTCGAAGAAGACACTGTAGATGACATAACGCCGAAACCGGTTGTCTCCAAACAAAAATTGGCAAGGGATGACGGGAAATCGTTGCACAATACATCTACATTTTTTAATTTAAGTTTTTCCACTAAATTTTTATAAAAATATAGTTCATGCCACAACAAAAAGTAGGAAAACAAAATCTCTAAATTTTGCGCAAAACTCAGAAAAAGCCAATAAAATTGCATACATATTTTCAACTTTTAAAAATTTAGTTAATATCTCTAGAAAGATTCTAAGTATGCAATTATTTAACCCATTCAATTTTAGTAGGTAAAAAAAATGTAAGTTTGAAATTTCCAAAAAAGCCCGGTGATTTTTGCCATTTTATCACGCAGTTTCTTCCATACAAAAAAAAATTCGAACATGGAAGAAACTGCGAGAAAAAATTTCCAAAAATCAACGCAATTTTTTTTTATAAATTTTTCATGCATTGTGGAAAATTCCCTGGGCCAATAATTTTGTGCGAACCCATATTTAATGTACCCATATTTTGTCAAAACAAAATTAATATTTGTCATGTTAGATATTGGCCATCTAAAATACAAAAGCACAGACCAGGAAATGAACGGTGTGCTTCAAAAGCATTTTGTGCATGCTAAAGACAGGATAGCAAAACGAAAACTAACGAGATCACTGCAAGAAAAAACGGGGAAGAACTCACGCAATTGATAAAATGGATTTTTTAATTTAAGTACTTTTAACTTTTATACACATAGGGACAAAAGTATTGGCACAGAGAACTTTTCACAATGTATGCAAGGTTTTTATTCTAAGTTCTTTTCGCAAACTTTTTATAAAAACAT
>NW_023487249.1:0-1252 GCF_013731165.1 Rhagoletis pomonella | reverse complement strand
TAATGTTATTTTGTACCAAAATTTTACTTAACATACTAATTCCACAATTTAATAATAATAATAATAATAATATCCCAACGGTTTTTACCCTCCATTCCCGCCCATCCGCACGAGGGGCGCAGTCCGCATGACGTACGGAACCAATATTTTAAATTTTTGTGCCGAGTCACGATGGGCAGGAGTTTGTTAAGTGTCGAGATCTAAAACTGTTCAGCTACAGAACTAAATTCATCAGCTGATTTTATGTATTTATGCCAATAATTCACTTATTGAGAGAGGAGAGTATCGCTTTCTTAATGCTGAAAAGCGGATCTGATATATTAAACGTGCTGGAATGAGAGTTAAAATCCTGGCATAAGCAACGGAGTGGGTCGTGCAATTCAAAATTGGTTTTACAAGCTTTCAGAAATATGGGACAAAAGTGTCTTGATACGCGTGAGGGAACATTAAAGCTTACATCAGCCAGAAGAGACGGACTTGAAATTGAGCCTGTCAGTAATTTAACCATAAAAATTATACCAAGCATTTCCCTGCGACTGGCAAGTGTAGGAAGGTTAATAAGTTTTAAGCGACTCGTATAAGGTGGAAGACTATATTGAGAATCCCATCGGAAATTTCTTAAAGCAAAAAGTAGGAATTGTTTTTGAATTGATTCTATCTTGTCTGAGTAAATTTGATACCTTGGATTCCAAACCACCGAGCCGTATTCCAGAATCGGCCTAACTAATGTTGTAAACAGGGTTTTAGTGATATACGGGTCACTAAATTCTTTTGACCATCGTTTCACAAATGCAAGTACACCTTTAGCCTTGTTGACTGTCACATTAATGTGAAGATTAAAATTAAGCTTAGGATCCATTGTGATACCAAGGTCCACAAAATTGTATACCTGTTCCAGGTTATGGTTACCTATTATATAAGAAACTGGCAGAACAGCTCTTCGCGAGAAGCACATTACTTTACATTTCTTAAGATTTAGAGGCATAAGATTTACTTTACACCAGTAAGCCATGCTGTTTAAGTCTGATTGTAGCAAAGACCTTTCTTCAATTGAAACGTACGATTTATAAAGTTTTACATCATCTGCATACATTAGCCAATATTTACTGAAATATCATTGTTTTATATGAGAAAGGGGCGTAGTTAAGGTCCGATTTCGCCCATTCTCAATAGCAACCTACCTTGGATAAAGGGCAACCTATATGTCAAATTTCGTTGAGATATCTCAATTTTTGCTCGAGTTATCTAGTAC
>NW_023487248.1:0-1252 GCF_013731165.1 Rhagoletis pomonella | reverse complement strand
TCCCATATAACGGTAATTTAGAGAAATACAAAATCTTCGATAAATCATTAAATATTGAAGCTAATTTATTCAAAATTGATGCTTGCAACAATTCTTTACCAAGAAATACGTTTATGGTAAAATTTTGGAAAATGGGCGTGGCACCGCCCACTTATGATCACATATAAGTATATCGGTAACCGTTCTACCAATTTGTACCAAACTCGGTATGGTTATTGTACTTGCCACGTGTAAGCAAAACGTTGAAAATTATTGAAATCGGACTAAAATAACGGCCGATTCTCATATAACGGTAAATTTAAGAAATGCTTGAAACTTCAATATTTCGAAATTGAAGGACGCTAGTTTACTCAAAATTGGTACACCTCGGCTTACCATCTAGCGGAAGGTTTCGGAGGGGTTAAAAAACATATATTTAATACTTGCGCCGGGTATTTAATGTTCGGCTCCGCCCGAACTTAGACTTTCTTACTTGTTTTTTTTTTGTTTGTTGATACTTATCTCTCCTTCTAGTTCAAATATTCTAGTTCACATAAAATTTATTTCTTATTTTGCACAAGTATTTTTATTGCATCATTTATTTCTTTATATTCTTTCATTCTCTTGGTGGTAACACTGACTCTGAGCAACCTGATGTTGGCTCTATTCAAAAGATTTACATATGTCCTGAATAATGAAAAGGTAGCCAAAGAGCCAGCAGTTACCGCGTTCTAAGTTTATCCAACCGACAGTTGCGTGTCAGACGATGAGCCTTCCCTTGCCAGTTCGTCAGCGATTTTACTTCCTTCGTTCCTGCAATGACCTGCAATCTCAGACCATTTTCTGTAGCTCAGACGGTATTCCGCTACCCACTATATTTTGGTTTTTCTGTGGTAGTCATTTGCTCCCAATGTGACTATTCAGAAACCATGCATTCCCAGCAAACGAGATACCCGTAAAATTGTCCGAAAATGAAAAGAATGGCGGATACAAATCAGATGTTCTAATCGTTTACCGATTCCATTTCTGGAAGTTTTTTGCACGTCATGCTATTAAAATGTGCAGCCGGAACGTATGAACTGAAGAGTACCTATTGAAAATGTTTGTGAAATGAAAATACTTTCTCATGTTTTTGAAACTTTCTGACTAAAATTTTTCTTTCTATTTTACCTTACTTCTGTAATTCACAACTGCTTTAAGTTTAATAAGTACTTTACAGCAAAACGAAAATTAATCGTACAAAAACTAAGAATGCTTAACAAAAAAAAAAAAA
>NW_023487247.1:0-1252 GCF_013731165.1 Rhagoletis pomonella | reverse complement strand
CTTGTGACTCAAGGGCGTTAAAATATCTTGGAAACACCGCATATAGGTAGATTTTCAAGTTTTATGCGGCAAAAAATATTTTATTGCCTCTGTCTACTCAAAATTGTTTATCAAACGTAAAAGTGAAATAATTTGTATTACAGATAGGTTATATTAATAAAATATATATATTAGCCAATAATTTACTATTTAAATATATTGACTACCTTTATTTATAAAATGTGTGTACACTATCATTGGTTAATTAGTTTTCGCTTTCAGAATCTTCGCTGGCCTCAAACTATTCCTTTGTCACATCTTTGACAACGGATTTAGAGGGTAACGGCAGCTTTATTGTGTCTGGGAAAAACGATTTGATATTTTTTCTTTTTTTGGTCATGAACCGAAATACTGCTTAAAAACGAGTCCGAACTTATCAACAGCCGGTTATATATGTGACGGTTACATACTTCACGAGAAAACTTCCGTTAATAATTTTCTCGGTAGTGTTGTTATAATTGTCCTATTGTTAATAAGGAATTAGTATCTTGTGCATTGTGGGTGTCATAGGATGGCATGCCGTCGTCGATTCGCCACTTCTCGCTCGCTATGTTTGAGTTCCGGTCGCTTAACGAAAAATTTTGCATGTGAAAGCAACAACAAAGTTAGCTAGCACGGATAGACGATAGCAAGTTTGGTTGTACCCCATTGAGTTCGTTCCTTTCGCCACTTGCTAACTGATGGCGAATCGATGACGGCTAATAATCAATTGTAGCGCATTTCCTCTTATTATGCATATGCCTAAATGTATGCAACCATTTGGCAAGCGAACACAGGGCGCTTCTAATGAAAATAAAAATTTTATGCTGAAATACGCATGCTAAGCCCTTCGAAATTTTGTGCTGGAATATGCGTTACAGCTTCGCAAATTTTACCCCTACCGAAACCAAAGATGTATACACATCAAAAAGGGACTTTTTTTCTTTCCCGAGTTATAAAGCCTTTTAAAGCGCTTAATCTGCTAACCGTGCGAGGCATAATAATATTGTTATAACTTTGCCAGAACCTGATGTTTAAATCTGAAACTTTCGCAAAAACTTCCTTAGATAGTCATCTACAATACTGTTAAAAAAAAAATTATTTCAAACTTTATAACAAAATTAAAAAAAGCATGTTAAAATTATCATCAAGAATCAGTTTAGCCCAATAATAAAATTAAAAAAAAACGCCATTCTGTAGCTTGTGAGAAGTTTGTACGACCGATCACAGGATG
>NW_023487246.1:0-1253 GCF_013731165.1 Rhagoletis pomonella | reverse complement strand
CTTTACTAACCGGTAACAAAATTTTTGTTACCAACGCAGAATAGGCCTGTATGTACCATAGATATGTCTGCATACCATATTTCACGCTTATGTGACTTATGGATTCAAAGTTATAGCTGATAAAAAAATTCCACGCCTTTCAGATGTGCCACGCCCCTTTTAGAGACTCACTTTACTAAAAGCAGCTACCATAGATACATATCGCTCACCGTCTTCAAAAAAGTCACAACTCAAAATTTGGAATTTTTGAGATTATGCGCTAAAAATGTACGCAGAGCTTTAATTTATGTTTCAGCAAAAGCTGGAGCAAATTTTTGTTATAATTTGTTAAAAAAACCTAAGGCTAAGAAATAGTTGTTTGAGTTTTGAATCTTTTGAAGACGGTGTGTGATATGTCTGCATACCAAATTTCAAGTTCAAGTGACTTACGGTTCCGAAGTTATAGCTGATTAAATATTTCACGTCTACGGGAGGTGCCCCTTTTCCAATTCCGCCCATTTTTTCGCATGAGTATGGAATTATATTGAATATTTTAAGAGATATAAAACATGAAAACTTAAGTTAGTATGGGAGGTGCCACGCCCCATTTTCCAGTACTGCCGTTTTTTCTCTATGCCTATAATCTTCCCGAGGTAAAAAAATAAGTGTGCAAATTTTCGTGCGATTTCGTGTCGCGGTTCAAAAGTTATAAGGTAATAAACAAACAGAAATTCATATTTATATATCGCCACCTGAAATGCAAAATAACGTAACATCATCGTCACTGAAATGCAAAATGTATTAATTTGTAAAAAATTCAAAATTCACTTTTTGATTGCTATGATGGATTTCATTAAATTACAACTCCCCACATCGTTTTATGAAAAATAGTCACGATTTTTTCCATTTCAGTGGCGATGTTGTAACATTATTTTGCATTTCAGGTGACGATATGTATATACATTAAAGTGGTCCAAAAATGTATGTAAAAAAAATAAGTTCGGATATTTAATGCCATAATAATAATAAAGTCGGAGTTTTAATGCCGGCACACCCTAGGATTGTTATATACCGAAAAAAATATACCCATATTTTTTTATTTTGAAATAAAAAATAATTTAGGTAGTGCTCAAAGCGCTCAAAGTTTTCCATGTATTTTATATGGAGAAAAAAAACTTTTCGTAGAAATAGTGTAGAGTTCTTGAAAATCAATATTTTTCGATCGGAAAACTTTACTTATCTTCAGGAGATTCTCAGTAATAATACTCAATTGT
>NW_023487245.1:0-1253 GCF_013731165.1 Rhagoletis pomonella | reverse complement strand
CATGCATATTCCGTCGGGACCCATGGCTTTGGAGGCTTTCGCCTTCCGTAACTAGAGTACGGTTAATGACCAAACCATGAAAATAAGTGACCAATCCTCACCGATCGCTGACCAATCGATAGCATATAGTTTTTTTTCTTAAATGCTTGGATGGTGTGCTAGCACATCAAATTTTCAACCCCTAATTTAAAAATTTAATAACTAGAGAACGGTTAATGACCAAACGATGAAAATTAGTGACCAATCCTGACCAAACGATGACCAATCGTTTGCGTATAGTTTTTTTTCGTAAATCCTTGGATGGGGTGCTAGCTAGAAGGAGCCCTATCCACCCCCGAATTTACCGGAAGACCAAATCAGACTGAGAATATTCAACCAGTTTGAGAATGTTAAACGAGATTACTTTGATACGAGTTTCAAATTTTACTGGGAATGAATACCCAAAGAAATTACAAAAATAAAGAAAAATTAATAGTTTGGTTCAATTAATATTGACCGTGTTATCGGTTACGTTGCTTGAACTTATACCGAAAGACGAAAAGAAAAATGATCGGTTCAAAAATCTTGAGCGTCGATGTGTGGTGTTACTTGATTAAAAAATTCAATTAACTTGCTTCTCAGAATTGGCGAATTGAACTGACCGACAATGGTTATGACTTCTGAGATACTTCGCCGACCTAAACGGGGTTAGATTGCCGAAACAACAGCCCTTGGTCGGGTAAAACCCGAGTCATTCCGGTACGTAGAACCGGCTGCCGTGGGAATGCAGGCTCTAGACCTGTGAATGTCGTTCTAGGCATACCGCCCCCGGACACAGACGTGACGGAGCTTCATCTGCCTCGGGAGACAAGAACGACACTAGCACAACTTCGCTCCGGCTACTGCAGCAGGTTAAACTCCTACCTGAGTAGATTGAATGAGGATGTGCCAAATGAGTGTCCGGCATGCGTAGAGACCCCACATGACTCGAAACATCTCTTCGCATGCCCGGAAAACCCGACAACCCTAACGGCCTTGTCCTTGTGGACCAACCCCACAGAAGCTGCACGCTTCCTGGGGCTGCCGTTAGTGGAACTTGACGACAACGACTGAGATACCAACCGTCCTGGGCGGGGTTGTTGTAGTCGCTACAACAACAACAACAACAACAACAATGGTTATGACTGCTGATCAATGGTGTTCGCATCGCAGATCGATCACCATTCACCCCCGCGGAATTAAATAATCAAAATATCCACAAAAATTTTGATTAA
>NW_023487244.1:0-1253 GCF_013731165.1 Rhagoletis pomonella | reverse complement strand
AAAAAGTTGCTTCTATATTGTTTGAGAAGCTCTCCTAGCATAAAATAAATAATAAATAAATGGGTTTGAAACCTACTTTTTATTTAAAGTGGCGTTTTTCTTTTTTCTCACTGGCGTCAGGATTTTTTTTAAAGGACTTTGTAATTTCAAAGATATGATTGATTTTAAAAATTATTTAAAAAATTCAATGCAATGCAGAATAAAAATATGGGTAGCAATTGCAAGAGGGAATTGATTTAGAAATTTAAAAAATTTTAATTTTTTGTATTCACAAGGACGAATCGGTAATTTTATGTACAAGTCCTTAACATATATTTTCATCAAAAACAAATATTGCGAAATTTCAAGGATAAAAGTTTAAAAGCGCATATTCAATACTTTCCAGTGCTTCCGCACTAAAAACTTGAATCTGTTTGAATTCTACAGGATTTCCTCATTAATTTGATATCCATGCTTCATCTCTAAGCACATTTCTCTGAATTTTTTAAGTCATTTTTGAATTACTGTCGTCAGAGTGAAAAACTAAAAACCCAATTTTACTATATTTGGCCCATGGTTTCGCGAATATATTGATATTTCTGTTTAACATTTACTATCGTGCGGTGTTATGCGAATAATGAGCTAGACATTTATAAAAAAAATATGAATTATTAAATAAAAAAAAGAAATATAGCCAATAAATATTGATCAAGAAAAGGAGTGTCTATTATTACCATTATATTATTTTATATATTATTTTAAAGTTTATTTGACAAGATCCCGGGATTAACGTTCCTAGTATGTATGTAGCTACATACCCAAAGTGAAATGCAGCGCAGCAAAGTCAGGTGGATAGAGGAAGTGCTGATAGCGAAACAGCATCCAGTGCTCAGCTCTCCCGGAGACAGTTCCCAACTGGTTGATCAACCAACTGAGAATATCCAAGTAGCCAAGCCAGCAACCAACCAACCAGTAAGCTGACCAGCTGATAAGCAACAACAGAGTTAAGCTGCGTTTGTGCGGTCCTCCGAACTACTGGTCAAGTCTGGCGCAACACTTTAATACTCACAGGGTGTAAAGTAATTACAAACAGTAGCTCTGGGCTACTAAAATTTCATGTGGAAAGAAATTTCCACATTATTTGCATGGATGTGTTTAAATATGCTGTTGTGGCAGCAGGTGCACACATGAAATGCAAATGCAAAGAGCGGATAGAAAGTTAACAAAAAAAAAAAAACATTTAAAAATGTAGAAAAATATTTAAAAACCCGTAA
>NW_023487243.1:0-1253 GCF_013731165.1 Rhagoletis pomonella | reverse complement strand
CTAGCATACGTCTTACAACTGCACATAGGTACCAATATATGAACATACATACATACATACTGGTAGGCGTACACACAAACTAACATACCAACGAGACCAAAAGCACCCCTATGTACACCCCTATGGATACTCATGCGCACCAACAGATGGAAGAAGTTCACTGCGCAAAAGCCATAACACGGAATAAGCCCATTCACTTCTCAAACGGTTCATACAAAACCAGAGCTAAAGCTGCCAGCATGAACTCAACCAGCATCGGTTGTCCGTAGGTAAGCACGGAGCGCAGCCTGGGCTTCGGGCCTATTTGGGGCGCTCTTAGCTTTCCTCCTCGGAGGAAGACTGATTGGTTGAGGGGGGGCTGCAGGGGGGGACTACCCCTCAGGCAACACCCCAAAACCATTATGGGCTAGACCCATTTTTGGTTACGGTCTCAAGCAGACAGGGGGCGAGATCCGTTTAGGCTTGCCCAATTCCGAACACCCCTGCCTGCTTGCGATACCACGCGGCTAGCAGGCGCTGAAGGGGAGGGAACCACCTCCCTACAGCGCCTAGCGGCCGCGAATACATGCGGGGGGACTGGGCAACGTTTCGATGCCCTGGAGGACCGTACTAATCATCGGTTGTCCGTAGGTATCAACAAATCTGGACCACCAGCACCGCTACCGCCCTGAGGCCGACATTCTATCGAGGACCGCCCGCTATCCACTGCCATGCAGGGCCGCCGCTATAATCATCGCCAACGTTAGGGCCCGTACCGCCGCTCTAATCACCGGGGGCCGCTACTATTACTGCCGCTATAAGGCCAACAATTCTATCGAGGACCGCCCGCTATTCACTGCCATCCAGGGCCGCCGATATAATCATCGTCAACGTTAGGGCCCGTACCGCCGCTATAATCACCGGGGGCCGCTACTATTACTGCCGCCCTAAGGCCGACAATTCTATCGAGGACCGCCCGCTATTCACTGCCATCCAGGGCCGCCGCCATAATCATCATCACCGCTAGGGCCCGTACCGCTGCTCTCATCACCGGGGCCGCTATTACCACTGCCGCCCCAAGGCCGAAGCTACAACCGTGGGCCGCCCTCCATCATCACCGAGGACCGCGAACGCTAACTATCGCCAACCAGGGCCGCTGTCACCATTGCCACCATCAGGGCCCGCTGCTACTGTCTTCATGACTGGGGCCGCCGCCATTATCGTCGCCCCAGGCCGCCCACTACTGCCCGTCACGAGTACGGTAATCGCCACTA
>NW_023487242.1:0-1253 GCF_013731165.1 Rhagoletis pomonella | reverse complement strand
ACAATACATGAAGGCATTTTTTTGTTAACGACATCAGATCTGCACCGATTACTCGATTTGCAAAACTGAGGTGCCAAATTAAAGGGCTTAGCCTCTAGATATACCACAAGGTAGGGCTCCTTTGTATAGGGTTGCCACCTTTTTTAAATTATAAAATCACACTTTGTATGCATTTCGGGCAGCTTTCCGCTCATCATCAGCAACACGACTGTATGTAGGTACATATCTTAATATAAATAAGTATTAAACTATCAATTATCGTTTACTTTCAGTAAATTTTTAACTAAGTTCGATACTATTATTGGAGATCATAAATAAATTTTCATTTGAAGCCCACTTTGTAATATTTTAATTAACTAGAATATTTCAAGCAATAAATTAGAAACTATAGGACAACCATCGAAAATTTGCATACAATTACACAAAAGCCCTCTTAACCAGCTTTCGTTTGATAGCGATATCGAATGTCCTTAATACATTACTTACCATTCCTAGTTATACATTTCTTTAATAAGTGCTAATCCTATTAAAAACACCAACATATTAATTTAGAGTCTAACCCCTTTCCCATGATGCCCTTATTGTGACATTTTACTGCCTATCATATTTCAAACAATGCATTTTTAATTAGGCGGCAACCCTTTAAAAAAACCAAAGCAGGTCTGTAGGTCAATATTTTTCATCTGAAATTTCATTTGGAGACTCGACAGAACGGTGTAAGCCTGATGATCAACCCAAAAAAAAAAAATTAATTAGGCGGCAACACTTTTCAAAAAAAAAAAAAACGTTCTTTCTTGCAGATCTTTACATCAATATGGCATCTTTTTTTAAATTCCACGAATGGTGTAAGTCTTATGATTTTAGAAGAAGGTGGCAATCCTATTCAAAGAACTGACCCTTGTTGCACATATACAGGCCCAGCCCTTTCATTTGGTACCTCTTTTGTTTTAATACAACGAACGGTGTAAGTCTTATGATTTTAGAAGCAGGTGGCAACTCTATTCAAAAAACTGAAACCTTCTTGCACATCTACAGGCCCAGCCCTTTCATTTGGCACCTCTTCTGTTTTAATACAACGAACGGTGTAAGTCTTTTATTTTAGAAGCAGGTGGCAACCCTGCTCAAAAAAAAGAGACCTTCTTGCACATCAACAGGCCCAGCCCTTTCATTTGTCATCTCTTTTGTTTTAATACAACGAACGGTGCAGATTTTATAATTTAAAAAAGGTGGCAACCCTATACAAAGGAGCCCTA
>NW_023487241.1:0-1253 GCF_013731165.1 Rhagoletis pomonella | reverse complement strand
TGAGCCGAAAATCCAAAAAAATGATTTTAGTTAAATGTTTTATTGGAAAATTCATATGCATACTTTCCTCCATGATAAAAAAATATTCTACATTCCTTTCTTCTCCTTTCTTTTTCGTATGGAGAGGCACAAATTTGAAGGGCTTCTTCTTTCGCTACTGATGGAAGGCCTTCCAGAAGGGCTTTTATAAGACGTATGTACTTCAGAAGGCCTTTTGGAGAAGTTCTTTTAAAGTTGCTTCTTTAATTTACAAAAATCATACATCTTTCAAGTATTTGCTTCAAATGTTTATTGAAATTCATTTGTGAAGCTAAATAATATAAAAACATTGACAAATACTAAATAATATAAATTTATGCATTCGGGTAAATTGTAAATGGATAAGCCCTTCTAGAAGGCATGCAAGGAAGCACTTTTTTCAGCCCACACAACACAATGAGCACTGTTATTATTTTATCGCGCTGTTCAATCATGAATTACAACAGAACTTGGACGAATCTGGTTGCTTTCTTTTTGAGTTCCTGAAGTACGTTGTTTCTGCTATTATCTTAAAGTGCAGGTTAGCCCGATTTCCCGCGATCAAAACTTTTTCAACAACCAAATAAAAAAAATATTCTTATAAAACAGCTTTTACAATTAATTTTTAGATATATTTACATATTTACTTGTGTCAAACAAACGCAAAAAATAAATAAGTGCTTTAACCACTATTTTTAAATCAAATTTCCGAAGCACATTTTTAGAGTCAACGAGAAAAGCAGTGAAGAAAATACGAAAAAAAGTGTGCCCTATATGTACTTTTCATCCACTACGCAATTGACAAATTACCATGTTTTGCAGCAGTCGAAAAACTTTGATTTTTGGAATATGGGCCAGCTTTTTTGTCATTTCTCGTACTGTGGAGCGTTTCGCAAACGCGTATTAGGTGCGCTCCGCAATTGGCTACCTGGGGTTATGTAGGTGCGCTCACTAGCGTTAGTAGAACAAAAAAATATTGAGTAAAAAATTCGTTTTTTGTATCCTTCTTCTTCTTCTTTTTTGGCGCTGTAACCGCCTAAGCGATTTTGGCCGAGTTCAGCAAAGCACGCCAGTCGTTTCTCCTCTGTGCCAACTGACGCCAATTGGAAACGCCAAGTGAAGCCAAGTCCTTCTCCACCTGATCTTTCCATCGCAGTGGGGGCCTCCGTCTTCCTCTGCTACCACCAGCGGGTTCCGAGTTGAATACTTTCAGAGCTGGAGCGTCGGTGTCCATT
>NW_023487240.1:0-1253 GCF_013731165.1 Rhagoletis pomonella | reverse complement strand
CTTCCATAAGAGCCAAGTGTTTGCGCTTAGTTGTATGCTGAAGGACCGCCTGTTGCCGCCAGCGAACGACAACCGGCTTGAAGAACTTTGCATGTCGGTCACTTGCGGAGCCGACCAGAAGCTCAGTCCGCAGTTTGTCACAGCAAATACTCTACCAGCTCTGTATCTAAAGACGACCTCGAGTGTATTGCGTGTCTTGCGAAGCACATTCATCAGGCATGTAACTTCCTTTAAGGTCAAGATGCCCTGGGTCCGGATTGAGTCTGACATAGAGGGGACTGAGCGAAAATTCAGGTATTCTCCGAGCAGTTTCAATTGGGTGTAAATAGCTCTAGCCTTGATTGCCGCCTGGCTAACTGAGTAGATAGTTTCCTTTCTAATCGGTGCTACACTGATATGTAGTCAGTCGACTTTCTCCTTAACAGTAGCGACCTTTGCTTGAAGCATGCTGCACGAATCCGAAAGCCTAAACTTCAGTTCAAAGGAGAGTTAATGACAAAATGCAAATTCTCAAGCTCTACCATTCAACTTCTGTCTACCTACTTAGTTGGTTTCGGTTGTATGCCCAGGGTTGCCAGATGCCCGGTTTTTAGGCTGTTTGTTCGCGTTATAACTTAAAAAAAGGAACTATGGCGTGTGTGATCTGTTAAAATACACATTTTCTCCCCCTTCGCCCTTCCACCAAACTAAACGTGTTCGGTTTTCTTGGGTTTCTAACCCTGTGTATACTCTATTTTTACCATCAAGGTTTTGGCAAACAGAAAATACCATTGTAGGTCTTTTGGTAACTACTGATAGTTGTGAACATCTATTGAGTCTACTGGCACATCCTTCATGGGGTGAACCTCTTTTCACCAAACCCTAGTAGAGTGTTGAATTACTTTTCCGTCTAGTCAGGAGTGTCTAGCGTCTCCGTATTCACTGAATAACTTACAGTCTTCCCTCACTGAAATGACTAGTCTCTAAAAGACATGAATTAAACCACAAATGAGTTCACGAGGTATGTGTGTCTTCAGAAACTTATCTTACCGGTAAACCCATAATCAACTATATCAGCGAGGTATAAGAAAATCTTCATGGACCACTGTCACTTCATCCTGCTGACATGTGAAAGCTCCTAGAACTGCATCTATTGCCGGCTATGCCGTACTGTATGAACGAACATAGCTGCTTTACAAAGAGGTCATGTCTTCAGTGGGATAGGTGTGGCTTATGACCGACTTATTAGCCACATGCTTTGGTTCCAGCCAGAC
>NW_023487239.1:0-1253 GCF_013731165.1 Rhagoletis pomonella | reverse complement strand
ATGGTGCACTCTTGGTGCGTTAAAAACAGACTATTTCTTAATATAAACAAAATGTCACAAGATTACTTTTAGTAAACTCCATGAGCCCTTGCTCACATCATACCGTATTTCAAACTCGGTTTTAGATCAGGTTAATGAAGTAAAGGATCTAGGTGTTTTGTTTGATGCTAGACTAACGTTCCAAACTCATGTTAACTACATTATTGCAAATTCCTTTGCTATGCTCGCCTTTGTGCGCCGAATCAGTCAATTTCGTGCCCCATGTACTCTCAATGTTCTGTATACTGCTTTTATCCGGTCGAAAGTGGAATACGGGGCGTTCATTTGGATACCATATCACCAAAACTACATTAATAGACTAGACTAGAGATTCTGTTCAGAAAGCTTTTGTAAGATATGCTTTGCGTTTTATTGACTTTGCAGAACCAAAACCGTCATATTTCTCACCCTGTCAATTAATTAACCTCATGACACTGCGAAACAGAAGATTGTTTTTATCTATTTCTTTTATCGCAGACATTATCTCAGGAAAAATTGATTCCCTGCTTTGCTCGAAAGAATAAATTTCCATGTTCCTAGTAGAAATTTGAGAAGAGCCGCTATTTTTAACGTAAGCTTTAGTAAAACTGTTTATTGCATGAATGCGCCAATTAAGAGAACACTCACCGATTTTAATATGCTTGCAAGTTCTTTAGGCTTAGATTTCTCAATACCAAGGTCTAATTTTCGTAATGAAATCATTTTATATCTTTGTAATAATCCTCTTAAATCTTGAATCATATTGTAAATTTATGTAATAATTTTAATATACTTTATGACTCTTGTTATTAATAGTCTGTGTTTGATTAGACTAAATAAATAAATAAATAAAAAGGTTTTTGGTTGGATAAAATATTAGCTTTTGTTCAGAGTTTATTGGTTTTCTATATCATTACTTATTGAAAATGTTAGCGTGTATATGTATATGTAAGTAGACAACTACCATTTTTAGCAACAATGACTTTTTTCAGCTCGTTTTTAGCCCTTTTGTTAAAGGAACTTGGCTACCACTAAAAATGATTGGCGGCAACACTGGCCAGGACAGTATGGCTGCAGTCCAAAACGTCAAAATACAAAGCAGCAGTCTCTTTTATTTCTAAACCTCAGTAGATTGTAATTGCAAATGTGCGCAGCCAAGGTTAGATGCTAGTTTTCAACTAGGTTGTGCAAGTTAGACTTTTTCTCCAAGTGACAGCTTTAAAAAAGTAACCTTG
>NW_023487238.1:0-1253 GCF_013731165.1 Rhagoletis pomonella | reverse complement strand
AGAGACTCAATCTGGGAACTATTTTTGGATTTTAGAGATTTTCGGGATTCTCGAGACCTATCGAGAAAATAATCGATATTTTTATCGGTTTTGTTATCGATTTTGTTATCGATATTTATCGATTTGTTATCGATATTAACCGATTTTGTTATCGATATTCTTCGATTTTGTTATCGATAATTATCGATTTTGTTATCGATATCTATCGACTTTGGTAGCGATGTTTATCGATTTTGTTATCGATATTTATCGAGTTTTTTATCGATATTTATCGATTTTGTTATCGATATTTACCGATTTTGTTATCGATATTTATCGATTTTGTTATCGATATTTATCGACTTTGTTAGCGATATTTATCGATTTTTGTTATCGATATTTCTCCGATTTTGTTATCGATTTTAATATCGATGTTTATCGATTTTGTTATCGATATTTATCGAGTTTTTTATCGATATTTATCGATTTTGTTATCGATATTTACCGATTTTGTTATCGATATTTATCGATTTTGTTATTGATATAAATCGATTTTGTTATCGATATTTATCGATTTTGTTATCGATATTTATCGATTCTGTTATCGATATTTATCGATTTTTTTATAGATATTTTTATCGATTTTCTAATCGATTTAGCTACCAATGGTATTATCGATGTTGCTATTGAAATTTTTATCGAATTTGTCATCGATTTTGGTATCGGTATTTTGATGGACGTTATAATCGAATTTGTTATCGATAGAGTATAATGATAAGAATGAAGATAATGGAAAAACAGAATAACATGAATGTTATTAAAACGAACAGTGGTAGAGGTAGGGATCCACATTGATAGAAAAAAAGCGAAAAAATATAACCTTAAGCAAAAGCAGATGTGTGTATGTATAGATAGATAAGTAACGTAAATTTCACTTCTGCAGTGTGGCCCAGGCGCACTTACTTTTTTTTATATGAAAGTTGAAGTCGGTTTTTTTTGCTAAAAATTACTTGTTTGTGTATCAAAAGCTGTTCCAGAAAGTAAAAAGTCTACCAAAATATGTTTAAGCTATAAGTTTAATTACACCGGCACAAAACAAAAATTTGTGTGATGTGCATTTGACCGGACCTACCAATGGTTATGTATTTCGACCCATACTCAAAGTTGTCCGACTATTGCAAAACATGCTAATTTGACAAGGGGAAGGTGGATTGCGTAGTGGATGAAGTAGCACTTGTATGGCAAACGGTTCTCTGCACATTTACCATTAAAAA
>NW_023487237.1:946-1254 GCF_013731165.1 Rhagoletis pomonella | reverse complement strand
ATATTTGGGAAATCCCTCAAGGTTTCGAGGATAATCGTAACAATATTTACTTACACTTTGAAATTTTGAATAAAATTGGTTCAATTATAATTTTTGCACAAAGTTTGAAATGTGAATATATAAGAAAACTAATAAACATTAAACAAACAAAAGAAAATAGCCAAAACTATATGTACTTACATATGTATGGTTGTATGCATATTTATGTAAATTTAAGTTGATCTTTGGGTAGAAAATAAAAAAAATGCATACATTGCTTTGGCCCTTATTATGAGTTTCATTCGATTTCGTATTATGAGCTAAGCAAC
>NW_023487237.1:0-936 GCF_013731165.1 Rhagoletis pomonella | reverse complement strand
GCCCTTATTATGAGTTTCATTCGATTTCGTATTATGAGCTAAGCAACAGTGTCGAAATTTTCGTTGAGCAGCGAAAATTGCTCACGGTTTGTGGTACGACTTCTATTTTAAAGTTTGTAGAATTAGATCATTTTTACCCAAAAATACAAAAACTCACTTACTTTTTATTAAATTCCATGTTGGTATGAAAATACTGCGCAATTGTAAAAATCGAAATTAAATCCGCAACTGTTTTATCGCGAATGACAAACAGTACAAATGACAGCTACTGCGTTTCGATTGCGGTTATTGGAATACAGTAAATTTTTAAACTGCTTTATCAACGGTTTTTTATCCGCGAACTTCTTTATCGATCGGATATAAGAATACCAAAACTTCTCAATACGATTCGCGTTCCCCGCGAAAGGCATCCGTCGGTTACCGGAATAGGCATGATTAGGTTATAGGCTGTTTTTGCAATACAAGCTTTTGTATTGAATTTTTGGTTTAAAATTTATCTTTTCCTTTTCAGTAGGGTTTTTGCACATTATCTCCTGCGTGAGAATTGATCGTAATATATACGCATCTAAATAAGAGACTGGAACACGGCTGTTTGTCAAAAGCATACGATTTCGAACTCGCGTAAATGTACATTTGCTAAATGCTATAGCATGAACGCTCTTCGAAAACATATGTTCGAAAGCGCTAAATGTTGCATTTTTAATGCAGCAAAAACGCTGCATTAGCCTGTTAGTTTGCTCGATTTGTAAACAAAGCTTCTCAGCGGTGAAAAATATACTATTGTGAACAACCTAAACGAGCGAAATTCACAATAGCGCTACTCTTCATCGAATGAAAATTCGTTCGCTCAGCATTTTCGACCACAGTCGAAAATCGAATGCAACTCATTATAGGGGCCACAAGCTCGAAAGTCTGATTTTACATATGAAAGAAAAT
>NW_023487236.1:0-1254 GCF_013731165.1 Rhagoletis pomonella | reverse complement strand
CCCAACAATGCAAGGAAAGCTTAACGTCAAAAAGCGGCAATCACAACAGACGGCCAATTTATTCGCTCTCTGAGAGCACTCTTCAACAATCCGACATACGCGAGCAGTGGAACCACATTTTTGGCTGACAGGAAGAACGCCCGAAAATTCTACCAGAGGGTTAGGCGACTTGCGGAAGGTTTGAAGACCGGGGCGAACTCCTGTAAGAACAACAATGGCGACCTAGTGACCGATGTCCAGAATATACTTAAATTGTGGAGGGAACACTTTTACAACCTACTTAATGGCAGCAGCGCTGAAAGTAGTGAAGAAGGCGAGCCCGAGTCCCCAGTCGATGATGATGGGGTAGCTGTCCCACCGCCTGACTATGACAAGGTACGAATAGCGATTACGCGGCTAAAAACAACAAATCTGCAGGATATGACGGTCTGCCAGCCGAGCTTTTCAAGTACGGCGGCGAGGAGCTGATGAGGTGCATGGATCAGCTCATATGCAGGATATGGTCAAATGAACGCATGCCCGACGACGGGAATTTAAGTGTGCTCTGCCCAATCAACAAGCAAGGCGACCCCGCCATACGCGCCAACTACCGCAGAATCAGCCTTCTAAGCATAGGTTATAAGGTCTTATCAAGTGTATTGTGCGAAAGACTGAAGCCCACCGTCAACGAGCTGATTGGACCTTATCAGTGTGGCTTTAGGCCTGGAAAATCCACCATAGATCAAGGATTCACAATACGCCAAATCTTGGAAAAGACCCGCGAGAATAGGATCGACACACACCATCTATTTGTCGATTTCAAAGCCGCTTTCGACAGCACGAAAAGAAGTTGTCTTTATGCCGCGATGTCTGAATTTGGTATCCCCGCGAAACTAATACGGCTGTATAAAATGACGTTGAGCAATACCACCAGCTCGGTCAGAATAGGGAAGGACTTCTCCGAGCCGTTTGATAATAAACGAGGTTTCAGACAAGGGGACTCCCTTTCGTGTGATTTCTTTAATCTTATGTTGGAGAAGATAATAAGAACCGCAGAACTGAACCGCTCGCGCACAATACTTTACAAGAGCTAACGTATGCCGACGACATCGATATTATCAGTAAAAACAAGGGCTACGTCTGTTCTGCCTTCTCGGGATTGGATAGAGAAGTAAAGATGGGTCTGGTGGTGAACGAATACAAAACAAAGTATCTCCTGTCATCACACAAACAGTCAGAGCATACGCGTCTTGGCACCCACGTCACTGTTGACAG
>NW_023487235.1:0-1254 GCF_013731165.1 Rhagoletis pomonella | reverse complement strand
AAAAAAATTTCTAAGCGAGAAGTGTTTGAATTGTATGGAGAATCAGGGGGGGGCAAATAGTTTTGCCATGCTTGCAGACAGCGAGGAGGGTTATCCACTGCTTCCTAACACGCAGAATAAAGTACAAAATGCGCAAGTGGCTGCTAATAAAGTTTTTACGAAGAGGAAGTATAACGAAGTATCTAAGATCAAAGTTGTGGTTAATAATGTAAGGGAAAGGGATTTTAAGACTAAGGAAAAAGTAATACCAGTTTTCAATTCAGACAGATGGGATAGGGTAAGCGAAATAGATAGACTCTTAAGCCAGCTTATGAAAAAGTTCAGTATAAACGCTGAAGAACCAATGTAAAAGTCTTATTTAATCTTGTGAGAGCTAAGGCGGATAATCGCCTCATTTTAAAAACAATTACAGATGACCATAAAAATTCTTCAACTGAATGTACAGAGTCTTAAGTCTAATCGAGACTATATTGATTTTTTCATAAGCAATAATAATATAGACATTGTCTCCCTCCAGGAAGTTTTTTCGCTTGGAGATATAAAGTTTGGACATAAATTAACTAATTTCAATTTAATAACTAAAAACAGACCGGATGGTTACGGGGGCGTGGCCATAGGGTGTAGGAAAGGTATAAGATTTCAGAAAATCAGATATAATTCTTTGCAGGACATTTTGATCGTTAAAACTTTAAATTCAAAAGAAAATTTTTTTATAGTTTCGGTATATTTCCCGCCAGGCATGAACGGGTTTGTTTTTGATTATGAAATCAGCAGACTTTTAAACTTTTTGGGGACAAGGGAAAATATTCTCTTGTTGGGAGATTTTAACGCGAAGATGCAAGCATGGGGTGGAGTTAAAAATTGCCCAAAGGGTAAGCTTCTATATCATGCCGCATTGAAAGGAGGGTTCAAATTTTTAAATGATGGCACTGCTACCTTTGTTGTTAACAGGAATACAGGGGCAGGATTATCGTCGCCTGATATTTCTCTCTCTAATTCAGCTTTTAAAATGGTTTGGCAGGTAAATGATGGGTACATAGGAGGGAGTCATCATAGACCGATTATTATTTCAATTGACGAGGTCGAGAAACAACCTAATCGGTTCGTTCAAAAAAGAAAGCTTGAGACTGCACTTTCGGTCTGTAAAGTAAATGGGGGGTTGCAGGAGCTGCAAAATGCGATTCGCAGTGAAATCAAAAACGCTACTATTGACCTAAACACGGTTAAATTTACTCCTAAAATGTGGTGGAATGA
>NW_023487234.1:0-1254 GCF_013731165.1 Rhagoletis pomonella | reverse complement strand
TTGCTGTCAAGTATCAAAATCTGATACTTAGCCTTGTCAGAGAGCGTAAGCGGAAAGCCATCCATTAGAGTAGGTTCAAACAGATCGACTTAATATCTTGTTGGGAAAACATTCCTTTGTGATCAGCATAATCAACCACCTGCCAGCCGCTTTGCTGCAAAGTCTTCTGCAAATCGTTGACAAAGAAAGAAGGAAGGCGAAAGAACTCCCGCTATTAGGGTAACCTGCTATGCTTGCATGCAATAAATAAACTTGGTAAGGTCGACTTTGATGTTAATTTTATTAAGGGAGTTTACAATTTTATTAGAAAAGACTTTATAGAAATCTCTCTCGAGATCAAGGAAATACTAACTGCGTACTTTTTGTGCGAGAATGGCTGCTTAATGACCTCTTATAGATCTGTCGATCTGCCCACTAAGTTTGCGTGAGAAGAAGCGCGGATGGCTTAATAAGTTCTCAAATCTCTAGGGAACACATGAAAGCCGTTTCCACACTTGGGTGTGAAGGTAAACTTTACCACTCTCCACGGACTTTGAATATAGCTCCTTCCTGTTATGATGCTGTCGGTGTTAGAGAACATCAATAGTTTAAAAAAGTTGATAGCCCAAAGCCAGGAGCGATCATCCAACATTGCCATCTTGCTCGTTAATTCAGAAAGTGAGCATCAAATTGCATAATGAGCGAGTCCTTACTGCTCATCACACAGCTTAAACGTTCATCCTATAGGTACCCTGGCGGAGCGGGATACATAGAGAGAATTAGTCTAAGACTCGAAATTACTTTTCTTATCCAATAAGAAACTAAAAATTAACAAGGAATTCGCCCTGATCTAAATTAAAAAGCACTTGAAGCACCTAAATTCTTAACGCTAGTAAATGAAGGCAAAAATGAGCTACAGGCTAAAGTCGGAGAGCAAAGTAAGCTTACACGAGTTTATTACTGTGGGCTTAGTGTTGGCTGAAACCAGCCGGATATGCATTCAATATGTCAGTGTGCGTAATTGTTTTAGGCAAAATTTTCTCATTAAACTCCTACCAACACAATATTGTTGAGTTTTTGAATACCTGCTATGTACATTAGGGCGGGTTGATTTGTATGGATGAAAAAAAAATTAAAAATCGTATAGCAAAAACGTAGTCTACATTAAATTCTAAGAAAATTCTCTGAAGAAACCATGGGTCTAAAATCAAACCCTAATCGCCTAAGAGCCTCTCGACTTGAACATTTTTTTCCTCTTCTTTCGCTAAAATTATT
>NW_023487233.1:676-1254 GCF_013731165.1 Rhagoletis pomonella | reverse complement strand
CACACATGCATTTACATATGTATGTACATACAAACGAGCACCAATTAATTTTATTTAAAGAATGGCGTCTCGTCTATTTCCGGTGTAGCAAACGTATTACAAGGGCGACATCTAGATGTCATCTACCTCGCCCTATTCACTATGCTTTTTTAAAGGAGCTTTTCAAAGCTTTGCTTTGGTGTCGGAACACTACATTGAAAGTTTCGGGATCCACAACATTGAAAGTTTCTGGAACACAACATTGCAAGTTGATAAAAGCGTTGTAAAAAATTCTAGAGCTTCTGAGAAAAAAGATTGAAATTTAAGGGAAAGTTTGTTGCGCTTTTTTGCGGAATTGGTCGGTGAGGCCAAACGACTTAGTTAGGGCGATCTGTGGAGTAGCATACATACATACATAATCGAGTTATATATAAATAAGTGCAAGCTCCATAGGTTATCCAAAAATTGTCGGATTTGAAATCGGTGAAGTGGGTGACAATACATACATACATATAAGCGTTTAAAAATTTTCTTGAGAAATTTCTCAACGCGCCTCTATATATATAATTGGTCGGTGAGGCCAAACGACTTAGTTAGGG
>NW_023487233.1:0-576 GCF_013731165.1 Rhagoletis pomonella | reverse complement strand
CACTTTCGGGACTATTTCGGGATTCTCGGAACTAATATCGTGACTGTTGGGACTTTCGGGGTTATTTAGGGATTTTTGGGACTTTCGGGACTATTTCGGGATTCAGGGAACTATTTTCGGAAGTTTGGGACCAATTTGAGGCCAAACGACTTAGTTAGGGCGATCTGTGGAGTAGCATACACTTTCGGGACTATTTCGGGATTCTCGGAACTAATATCGTGACTGTTGGGACTTTCGGGGTTATTTAGGGATTTTTGGGACTTTCGGGACTATTTCGGGATTCAGGGAACTATTTTCGGATGTTTGGGACCAATTTCGGATTTATGGGGTTTTCAGGATTCTCTGGAATAATGCGGCATTTTTTTTGCCTCCGTGTCTCTTCTTCGCCCATCACTCTCCCATACCCATCCCTCCACCGCCCTTTCATCCACCTTGGTTCACAGTAATTTACTTAATTTAATTTTTAACTAGAATTTTCATATATCATATTATACGTAATTGGTCAGTCATAATCGCATGCGCCCCACGTTTTTCATTTTCAATTTCATAGATTGTTTATAATGACTTTTGCTAAAA
>NW_023487232.1:0-1254 GCF_013731165.1 Rhagoletis pomonella | reverse complement strand
AACACATTTGCAAATTTTGCGTTGGTTAAAAAGAGACCATTAAATAAGGCCATAAGTTGGAGGAAGACGGAAGATCACATGTACACGGCACGTCAGGAGGCATCTATATGAACTGACGGACGAAGTCCAGAGGTTCATTAAGCAACCTCTGGACCCGACAGCGTACAGACAGGCCCTGAACGGCATTCACAGGGACTCAGTCTCGAGTTATGTAGACTCTAGACCTGTGAATGCCGTTCTAGGCATACCACCCCCGGACATAGACGAGACAGAGCTTCATCTGCCTCGGGAGACACGCACTACACTCGCTCAACTTCGCTCCGGCTACTGCAGCAGGTTAAACTCCTACTTGAGTAGGCTGAATGAGGATGTGCCGAACGAATGTCCGGCATGCGGAGAGACCCCACATGACTCGAACCATCTCTTCGCATGCCCGGAAAACCCGACAACCCTAACGGCCCTGTCCCTGTGGACAGATCCCACAGAAGCTGCACGCTTCCTAGGGTTGCGGTTAGTGGAACTTGACGACAACGACTGAGATACCAACCGATCTGGGCGGGGTTGTTGTAGCCGCTACAACAACAACAACACAACAACATCACATGTACACAAATGTTTACATCACGTTTTTCATATTGCTCTTAAAAAGTTGATAGAAGTACTTGATTGAGGTCTCCATCACCAGTGAGTATCAAATGATCAATCAAATGACCATGATTCAATTAGTGCGTTCCAGAACGTCTACGATTTGCGGGTTTTGCAGGATTTAGTCCAAAGTCGTTCCCGTACGCCATGTTCACATAAGGTTTATTAAAGGCGAAAACAGCTGTTCCTGTAAAACCTGCCAATCCTGCAAATCGTGAAGTACGGGAACAAGCTAAATAATACAAGGTTAGATAATTATTGACAGCCGCGGTTTGACTCTCCCTTACAAAAGGTTGCATTGACTAAGGGCAGAGAAAGGGGAAGAATGCAATCCCTTGTTGCGAAAATGGTAGTAGAAAAGTACGCAAAGTAGGCAATTAGTAGTGAAATTCCTTTTGTAAATTCTAATGTATTTGCAGGGAATCTGGCATTTTAAACGAAATATTGAACGAAATATTAACATATCTGCGTGAATTACGTAATTTGTGTGCTATTTAGCTGTATAAAATCTGCAAAAGGACTCAAAATTAAAATGAAACTACTATGAGATTTATTTAAACATCCAATTTAAAAGCAATTTATGTTTTCATCAGTTAAATGTGCTTCATA
>NW_023487231.1:0-1254 GCF_013731165.1 Rhagoletis pomonella | reverse complement strand
TTATTAATCGTCACTTTCAAAAGGACCTGGGATTTACATTATTATTTTCGATGTATACGTTCCTCAATCACATGGCTTTTTAAAAACAATTAAAAAAATGTTTTTCTTTAAAATTTGTCTGATTTAATAAATATCGCTAGCGTAGAGTGCAAAGTTGCTAAGTCCCAATTTAAAAATTGTACAGGAGAGGAAAAAACTTTGTATAGCCATTTTCTTCAAGTATTTCGCAAAACTTTGAATACAACATTTTGCCTGTTTAAAGCAAAGCAAAACTCCATACGAATCGGAGGGATTCAATATTTATTAAAGTTTTTCGAACTTTTTTCTTTATCGAATTTTCGGAGCTTTTTTTGGCCTAAGCAAATTTTTATTTCATTGAATATAAACGAGAAAACATAAAACAAGGAACGAAACGATGCAATTTTAATTTATCTATATCAAAATATGATTTTTCATTAAAAGTGAAGTTAGCAACTTTTCACTCTAAGCTAGCGATATATGAGTTTTACAATCAGTTTATCGTAAATTTTAAATAGTTTTATTTAATGTATGTGTAAATGCTTTCAGATATTGAATTTTTACTCATATTCATAAAATTTATGACTCAATTTGAATCCCGGGATAAATCCCGGGATCCCGGTTTACCTAAAAAATATCCCGAAATCCCGGGATCCCAATTTTCCTGATGTTTTGGCATCCCTAGTACTCATGTATAGGAGTTTTTTGGATTGTGCATATATCCACTTGACGTTCATTTTCACTCACTTTCGAATGTAATTTGGACATACCTTATTTAATACATAACATACATTATATAATATTACAGAACCGAGGAATCAAGGAATTTTTAAAAACCTTTCACTTGATATTTTAATATTTTGTACGTTTTTATTAATTCTTACGTTCGTATGAGTAGCTTTTTTCAATACTTTTCGTTTCGTAAATATTTCAGAATTTTTATTTCAACTCTACTATTGAAACCCTCAATATAAAATTTAATATCAGTGGCAACCCTTTTTTAACCGACTTCCAAAAAAGGAGGAGCTTATCACTTCGTCGGAATATTTTTATACCCGAGCGCACTTGTGCACATAACGGTTGTTTGTAACAGCCAAAACGAATCGAGATAGATATAGACAAATGTATACATAAATGCTCAGAAGGAATAGAGAAATCGATTAAGCCATGTCTGCCTACCCGTCCGTCTGTCCGTCTGTCCGTCTGTCCGTCCGTCCGTGTACACGATAACTCGAG
>NW_023487230.1:0-1254 GCF_013731165.1 Rhagoletis pomonella | reverse complement strand
TTTTTTCGATATAGAACAATCCTAGATGGTGAAAGCATCACAATTCCGACTACTGTTTTTGGACCGCCCTAATGTACATATGTACTATGTATGAACGGATGTGGAACTATCCAACTCCCATAAAGAATTGTTCGCTGACTCCGAAAATCGATTTAATTATTTATTCTATGGATAAGTTTTCGTGATATTTTCAATTTACCCGTTATTCAGCTTAAAATAAAAATTGGTTACATTTAATCACGTATATCTTAATGCTTAACTTGTCGTATTCTATTTTCAGTTTTTTAAACTGGTTCATAAGATATATCGTTGGCTTAGTTCGCAAACGTGCTAAGTCCACTTTTTATGTAAATTGAGATTTTGATGCAGTAAGATAGCATAACTGAAAATACATCATTACCAAAAAAGAAAATTACCGTAATGTCGTTTTTACATGTTGTTATGCATTGGTACGCAAATGTGCTAAGTCCAAAAAAATCCAAAAAAAATATATATACACGTCTGTCCGTGTACACGATAACTCGGGATATCTCAACGAAATTTGGTATGTAGGTTGCCCTTTATCCAAGGTAAGTTGGTATTAAAAATGGGCGAATAGGAATGTAACCACGCCCATTTCCGATATAAAGTTATTTTCTAAAAATGCAAAAACTACGATATTACAGTAAATATTGGATGCAAATTGTTCAAAATTAGTATGTGAAGTAGAATTTTTGTAAAAAATATTATTAATATTTTTGGAAAATTGGCGTGACACCGCCCACCTATTATGAAATGCTGTATCTCAGTAGCCCATTCACCAAACTCGGTACGAGCCTTATTTAGGGTCTAGCTAAGAAATCTGTTGAAAATCTAATTCACTTAAAATCGATGATCGCGATAACCTTTCAGCAGAACATAAGATTATGATACATTTTTGGATAATGGGCATGGCGCCGCCCACTTATGACCACAAATGTGTAACTCGGTAACCGATTTATCAATTTCTACCAAACTCGGTGCACTTAATAAACCTGGTACGGAAAAGCAATTCGTTGAAAATTATTCAAATCGGACCAAAATTACATTCGCTTCCCGTATATTTAACGGTAAATTTCAAAAATACGGAAACTGATATTTCAATAACTGAAGACGCTAATTTACTTCAAGTTAATACTTACAACAATCTCTTAACAATAAATAAGACTGCGTGACACCGCCCACTTTATGACTACAAGGTGTATTTCGGTAGCCGATTAGCGATTTCCACTAAAC
>NW_023487229.1:0-1255 GCF_013731165.1 Rhagoletis pomonella | reverse complement strand
TTTTCCTTTTTTTGTAGAGATCTCACAAAACTAAGTCAGAAGTCTATAAGAATTTTTTCCATATTTTCTATATTTATGGAAATAATTCAGTTTTTAATTGTTTTTGACTTGAAGAAAAACCTTTTTATACACATAACGGTTGGTTGTAACAGGCAAAACGAATCGAGATAGATATAGACAAATGTATACATAAATGATCAGAATGAAAAGAGAAATCGATTAAGCGGTGACGGTCTGTCCGTCCGTCCGTCCGTCTGTGCACACGATAACTCGAGTGAAAATTGAGATATCTTAACGAAACTTGGTACGTGGACTTCTTTTGGGCATAGGACGGATGGTATTGAAAATGGGCGAAATCGGACAATAACCACGCCTACCTCCCATATAACGGTAATTTTCAGAAATACGAAAAGTGCGATATTTTAGTAACTACTGAAGATAATTCACTCAAACTTGATATTTACAATGAGTTTTAGACGAAAAATAAGAATATTAAAAAATTTTGGCAAATGAGCGTAGCCTCGCCTACTTATGGTTACATGTGCATATCTTGGTAACCGCTGCACCAATTTCTTCCAAACTTGGCACAGTTGTTGGTCCTGCTACAACATACCAAACGGCCGAAAATTTAAAAAATCGGACAATAACCACGCCCACATCCCATATAACGGTAATTTAGAAAAATACGAAATCCTCAATAAATCAGTAAATATTAAAGCTAATTTATTCAAAATTGATGGTTGCAACAATTTTTTACCAAGAAATACGCTTATGATACAATTTTGGAAAATGGGCGTGGCACCGCCCACTTATGATTACATATATGTATCTCGCTAACCGTTCTAGCAATTTGAACCAAACTCGGTTATTGTGATTGCCACATAAAAGCAAAGCGTTGAAAATATTGAAATCGGACTAAAATTACGACCGCTTTTCATATAACGGTATATTTCAGAAATGCTTGAAACTGCAATATTTCGAAATTTAAGGACGCTAATTTACTTAAAATTTATACACCCCGGCTTATCGTGTAGCGGTAGCTTTCGGAAAGGTGGAAAACATATATTTAATAATTGCGCCGGGTATTTAATGTTCGGCTCCGCCCGAACTTAGACTTTCTTACTTGTTAAAATACAAATTAATTATATCGGTATGAATAAGTTATTTTTCTCATAATTATTTGTGATATCTCATGGTGACGCATTTAAAAACAAGAGTATCTCCTCCAAATACCCATCATTGTTCTAAAAAAAAA
>NW_023487228.1:0-1255 GCF_013731165.1 Rhagoletis pomonella | reverse complement strand
GTTTCAATAAACAACTTTTGGCGGATAATAAAATTTTTTGAAGTTTCATAAATTGTCAGTATTATCAACGGCCTTGCCACTTTGATAATATTAAAACAATATATCGGAGTATTTTCTTTCCCATATTTTTACGTGGTTTGCCCCTCTTTTATTAAAAATATATAAAACGTAAACTGTTACATTGTAATTATTCTTTTTATTTTATAATAAAAACCATTAGTGCATTATGTGGTTATTTTTTTCATTTTGTTATTTTGATATACAATTTTCGTTTCTTTAATCTTGCGATTTAAAAATCGAATTCTAAAGAATGTTCTTCCCAAATAAAATCTTTTTATAATATTTTGGTCCAAATTTACTTTGAAATTTCTCATCAGATTTTGCAAAAATTTTGGCTTTGTGGTTAGCGAATCACCATTAATTTCAACAAATGTTGAATTCAAAATTTCCAATGTATGCAAAAAACTTGAATTAGGCTTGTACAGACCGCCCTCCGATAAACAGTTAACATACGTATAATTTTGATCACTTTCTACATGCGTCCTGAAGCCTAGTTTTGTCAACCCCATTTTCGAAATTATGTAGCCGGCAAAATTTTCAAGTCCATCATATTCCACATCTTTGAGTGGACTGATGAAATCTTCTGCTTCATGCTCTTCTGCGAGCTACTTAAAAAAATTAGAAATCAAATAAAAACGAAAGGGTAAGGAGTTTACCTCGAGTTCTTCTTCTGCGGATATTTCAATATCGTTAAGTGGTTTGAAAACATTTTCACTGAGCAACTCCTCTTCAAATTTTAACATTACTTCACTTGAAGACTCAACATTTGTTTCCGTGCTCAAAATAGTTTCGTTTCGCCCTAATAAAGTTCATGCATACATTTTAGAATCTTTATGACAACAACAATAATTTCTTTAAGTGGTTAAAAAATTACCTAGAAGGTATGATCGAAATCTGTACTTGAATTCGAGAGGTGACGGATGTCATGCAGCCCTCCTTTCATATATGTTCAATAGCTTCACTAAACTTCATTCATTTTCATACATTTTTGTTTACTTTTACAAAAAAAAAAATATTATCTCTGGTGATCAGGTAGCATGAATTTTATGAAATGTCATAATTTTATTAAAAGTCAAATGGTTAGCAACAACAACGAATGTCATTAAATGGAACTACCTTCTTTTTTGTATCATGCGTATATATAATTTCCTTTAATTTTTCTTTTTATTATCAACTAAAATAAAAATTGTACAAA
>NW_023487227.1:0-1255 GCF_013731165.1 Rhagoletis pomonella | reverse complement strand
AATATTAAATTAAGGTTTTTCATATCTAATAATAATTTTATTTAAAAATAAAACGTTTGTTATTTTTTTTTGTGGCTCTTTGTAGCATTTAGAATTTACATGTGGCTCTTTTCGGCCTCGGCCTTGCCCACCCCTGGAATCATAGTTGCCAACCTGGTGCTTTAAGCACCAGATTTAGTTCCTTTTGAAGACTAAAACGCCAAAAAAAATTACTTAGTGCCTAGTGCCTTTTTTAGTGCTTTTTGAACTAATATTACTCCGAGATAGTTAAAACCTGAAATAATTTGAACTATTATAAGCTGCGGTGTCTCATGAAGATGCGGAATTTACAAGGATATACAAATTTAAATGCACTAAACTACAACCATGATTGATAAAAAGCTGAAGTTGTAAACCCACCTTGTTGAATTCTAGTCGCGTTGAAAATGCTAGTACGCAGGTAAGTTAACGATTTCTTTTTTTCTTTTCTAATTATTTGTACAAATTTAGATTTTTTACCACCTGAATGGTGCTGAATCCAAATCTGGCCGCACAATTGCTCTAGTACTAGAATTTTTAGATATCCTACCCCCAGATTGCCAAAAACACGGGTTTTTGCGATATTTGAGGTTATATAATGAAAACATCAAATTTCTTGCTCATTTCTATTTAGGGCATTATTTTCGTGTATTGCGTCGATTTTTCTTTCTCGAGATATAGTAGTTTTAATAGTACTTCAGTATTACATCGTAAGCATGAGTCATCATAGCATGTGTAGAGGCTATTCAATAGTTATGAGCGAAAACGTTTTGTGTATTGATTTGTGTATATATTTTTGTAAATATTGTTAATTTTTGCTTTTGTTAAATACAAACTGTTATGAAAAAAGCATCCTTTGATTAAAAAAAATTTGGTGCTTTTAGTTTGGTAAAACGCCTTTTTTCCAAGATTTTGGTGCCTTTTCGAAATCGAATTGAAAGTTGGCAACACTGCCTGGAATAGTATCTCCAACCACACCAACTTTCCGCGATTGTTTGACGCAGCATTTACATTCACTTATGAACGAGAACGACAGCAATGAACGTTCGCGAAGGCATCGATGACACTTATAGCTACATACACGGTTGCCACATTTGGTCACTTGTGACCAAAATAGGTACATAGCTTTTTGAGCGCTTGGTAACCTGGCAACTTTTTTTTTTAGTTTAGTAACTATTGGTAAGTTTGTTGTGTATAAAGTCACATTAAAAAAAATTGATTAATTTGATAAATTGTC
>NW_023487226.1:0-1255 GCF_013731165.1 Rhagoletis pomonella | reverse complement strand
AATTTAGTTCAATTTTCAAACAGGTGGCAACCCTCCTCAAATATATTTTCGGCCGTAAACCTTAATATTGAAATACTTCATTTATTTATTTTTGTAATATAAATGATCCTGCTATGGTACCGAACAATACAAAAAAAAAATTATTCAAATCAGTTCAGCGGTTCTCGAGTTTCGATGACCGTGACAAAGGAACACAACATTTTTTTATATATAAATATAGATTTCTAAATCAAGATTTTTAAATGCCTTTAGTTTGGTACCGATATTGTAACATTTAATTTATTTTACCAATTTAATTGAGATACATTTTCAAACAGGTGGCAACCCTCTTCCAAGAAACTTTCTACTGTAGGACTTTTAAAAACTCTTTAGTTCGCTACCTACATTGCAATATTTCATTTGTTTATTCAATATAACTGAGTATAATCCTGCACAAAAGTATTTCCTAAAGTTTTCTTTCCTCAACCTCTTTAATTTGATACCAATTATATTGAGTTAAATTTTCAAACAGGTGGCAGCCCTCCTCAGGCATATTTTCGGCTATACGCCTTCTTAAAAATCTAAAGTTTGATACCCAAATTACCGTATTTCATTTATTTTATCAAAATAACTGAGTTTAAATTTTCAAAGATGTGGCAACTTTACTCAAAAATATTTCCAGCAGCTATCTTTCTTAAAACTCTTGAATTTAATATCTATATTGTAATATATCAGTTAGTTTATCAATAAAATTGCGCTTAATTTTTTAACAGGTTGCAACCCTCCTTTAAAATATTTTCGACTGTAAGCCTTCTTAAAATTCTTTAGTTTGATATCCACATAGCAATATTTAATTCACTTTATCAATTTAACTGAGTTAAAATTTAAAAATTCGTGGCAACCCTTCTCCAAAATATTTCCAGCAGATATCTTTCTTAAACCTCTTTAATTTGATACCCATAATGTAATATTTCATTTATTTTATCGATGTACTTTAGTTAAATTTTCAAACAGGTGGCAACACTCCTCAAACATATTTTCGGCTGTACGCCTTCTTAAAGCTCTATAGTTTTACACCCACATGGTAATAATTCATTTATTTTATCAATTTGTCTGAGCTAAAATTTTCAAATAGGTGGCAGCCCTCGTCAAAAATATTTCCAGCAGTTATCTTTCTAAAAACTCTTTAATTTGATACCCATATTGTAAAAATTTATTTATTTTATCACTATAATTGGGTTTAAAAATTTTCAAATAGGTGGCAACCCTCCAATTT
>NW_023487225.1:0-1255 GCF_013731165.1 Rhagoletis pomonella | reverse complement strand
AAATTACCGTTATATGGGAAGTGGGCGTGGTTAAAGTCCGATTTCGCCCATTTTCAATACCAACCTACCTTGGATTAAGGGAAACCTACATACCAAATTTCGTTGAGATATCTCAATTTTTGGTCGAGTTATCGTGTACACGGACAGACGGACAGACGGACGGACCGACAGACATGGCTTAATCGATTTCTTTTTTCTTCCTGATCATTTATGTATACATTTGTCTATATCTATCTCGATTCGTTTTGGCTGTTACAAACAACCGTTATGTGAACAAAATTAATATACCCTTGTGCACAAGTGCGCTCGGGTATAAAAAATATGTCAGCCGTCATATAACATTTTGCGTAATCATAATACATAGCTTACTATTAGTTATTCATATCAACTTGGAATCAGAATCGTTTAAAATGAAACGCCCTTACCAAGAGTGACGTGTATATAATAATAAGCAGCTACTGAGCTAAATACTTACATATATGGGCATTCCCATGGGGGCGCACGTGACAGTCGTACGATTTCAATGTGATACAAAAAAGGAATACCATTTGTTTTCTTTAACTTTTTTGGGCCATTGTATAGCATATAATAAGCTCTATATTTAACCGAAAAATGAAATCAATCGAACTGCTTGGTCCTGAAATATAAGCATTTAAAGAGAGTGTCGTTACGTGACAAAAAATTGAAGTTGATTTTTTCTTTTCTTACAAAATCGCAAAACTCTGCGAATTGTGGATGGCTATTTTCATGAAACTTATTTTAATATGATTTGGAGCAATTCTAGTTGTTTTTAGAGTTTTTTGAATTAATGCAAATTGTTTCAATTCTCTTTTACAACCCCAAGTGTGAAACTTGACGTGACGTGGCGTCACGTAGCATAAATTTCCATCGTTATATTTTTGTTAATATTGCTTTTAAATGAATTTTCAACGCAAATAAAACATGTATTTTATGTAGAATATACTTTATATATTGACTTCAGCGCCAATTCCGGGTCAATTTATTAGAAATCTATGATTTATTATGTTTCAACCACATACGCCAAATTCGAACCAAATCGGACCATAAATCCGGTTTTTCGAAATATCTCGACCTTGGAACCACCTAGGAAGACCATTTTATGCAAACATGATTCTACTTACATAGCCAGTATATATTTTAAAAAGCAGAGAAATCGGCCCGTAAATACGTTAGATATAAAACTTTTATTTTTTTTGTCGTGGTGGACCTTCCGCTGGAAACACCCATATATAAT
>NW_023487224.1:0-1255 GCF_013731165.1 Rhagoletis pomonella | reverse complement strand
TAAAAGTAGTTTACATACTTCTAGTCTAAATATATTTTTTAATATAATTGAATAATTGCACTTTCCACTTCAGTTGGGTTCAGAATGCACTCAGGCTGGAAAATGCGGCGTGAGTTTGGTGTTGGATAAATTGGTCAGCAATTGTATGCAAACATAAAAATAAGATAACTTAGAACGAAGAGACCATTGCAAAAAAAGGTTAATTGTATATGCAAAAGTACATATGTATGTAGTAATAAACCAGGTAAGGACCACTTAAGAACTTATGGTTATGTGAATATTTACATCCGGATTCATAAATAACTATGTATTAGATTATTTGACCATAAGCAAAATAACTGAAGAAAGAAGAAAAAAAACGTGGAATGGAAGTGGAACGAGCAGAGCCGATCTGTCAGCGGCGGATTTACGGGAGGTTTTCGGGTTTAAATGTATTCAAGCTTCAAACACCTACATGATTAAGAAAGAAATAAGCTAATTCGCTACGATATTCTAGATTTTTTTTTCAAACTCTTCCAGTATTTCATTTACAGGAAAAGTTACAGTTTGTCAAGAAAGTGTTTTTTGCATATCACAAAATCCAGATTCTGCACATTTCTTTGACCAAAACAAGCGATTCACATTAAATGCAGATATCCCTTCAAAATTGTTTCATTAATTCGCGTTGTTACCGGTAAGTTTTAACGGTAAACTTTTAATTTCCAATAAAGTAGACAAAGAACAGATGCAGAAACCAAACAAGTGCTAAACTCATTTGTCAAGAAAGTGGTTCTACATATCCATTACTACATCGTTCGCTAAGCTGGTTTGGTGTAACGTTATCTCACTGAGCTGTTACTCATTTGTTTGTCGTCAGTCTGTCAGAAAGTGATCGTTGAAGGTATTTGTCAAGGCGAATTTATATAAGGTGGTGTTGTTTCATCAGCTGTGAGTAGCGTTTGATTGTCAAAATTTTGTATTTCGCTAGTGAGTGAGTGAAAACGTGAGAGTGTTTGTATTTTCTGTCGCCCTTTTCCTTCGGGGAAGAATAGCTGAAATTTGACAATGGCCCGCTAGAAGCAAAAACAAAATACAAGCAATTGTTGTATTTGTTGAATCGATACCACCTTATATATATTCGCCTTGGTATTTGTTGAGCGAACTATCAAGAACTATTTCAAGCTAAAAAAAATCAAATTGCCTGGCAAAAAGATATCATTTGACGTGACTTAGTTGATTTATTATAATTACACTATCGGAAAGAGTGTTCAAGAGT
>NW_023487223.1:0-1255 GCF_013731165.1 Rhagoletis pomonella | reverse complement strand
AAGTTGCCGAATCTCCGAATTGAGATCCCTTATACGGGGATTTCCGGGAACGGCCTGACGAAGGTTGTCGCGCTCATCGGCTAGAACAGCCGCTTCAGCAGGAAAGTTCGGACGTGGATCCTTAATACATCCTGCTGGGATGAAGCGAGCTGCAGCAAAGCTGACAACCCTGCGGAACTTACGTGCACCTACATGAACGTCGGTTGGTATGGGCAGGGCAGTGAAGGCGCTCTCGGCAACATCCGTGAAGCCTTTCCAGTCAGCTTTGGAAAAGTTGACGTAAGTCCGGTGATCCACGGAAGCAAAGTCTTCAGGTTTATCAATCGAGATGACTATGGGCAGATGGTCTGATGCTAGGGTCAGCATAGGTCGCGATGATACGCTGTTTATCAGACCAGCGCTGACAGTTGTTAGATCTGGCGAGGTGCAGCAGCTGCCCATAATCCTGGTGGGTGCGTCGTCGTTCTTTGTGCAAAATGTCGAATCGTCTATCTGCTCAGCCAGATGTATTCCCCTACGATCATTTGACAGGCTTGAGTGCCAAAGATCGTGGTGCGCGTTAAAGTCACCAACTACCATACGGTTTTCACCTCTGAGTAGCGCACCTATTTCAGGGTGATATCCTGCCGGGCAGCTGATGACGGGGTATGTATACGTTAAATATTTCGAGCTCAACATCGCCTGACCGGATAGCAATACCCTGACATTCTATAATGGTATCCCTGCGGTCGATGTCTGCTTCAATAAGACGATACTGCACGGTGTGGTGCGTGATGAACGCTAAACCTCCACCATTATCTCGCTCGCGATCTCGACGGTGCACGTTGTGTCCGGCGCTATTCAACAGGGTAGAATTGCTGTGCAACTTCGTCTCTTGGACCGCAGCTATTAATATTCCATGCCTTCCCATAAAGACAGTTATCTCCTCGATCTTGCTCTGGAGTCCGTTACAGTTAAATTGTAGCACCTTTGTATGCCTTGGGAGACCGATTGTAATGTGTGGTCTTAAAGAGTTCTATTGCCTGCCGTCCCCCTGCTGTACGTGCTGCAGAAGGGGATGCTGCCCTGTGGTGGTGGTTGGCGGTGACGCGGGGGAGGGATGCGACTGGGCAGCACAGCAGGGGCCCACATAGCTACTCGTCCAATCTCACGTGTTGCGGAGTCTTGAGCACGCCCTAAAGTGGCACCAGCCGTGGCAGGAGTTTGAATTGACTGATGTCACGTTACGGTATATACTAGACTGACAAACAGAGCA
>NW_023487222.1:0-1255 GCF_013731165.1 Rhagoletis pomonella | reverse complement strand
TGTCAAAGCGACGCCAACGCCGACGCAACGCCAAAGTTGTATGTGGAAGGGCCTTTAGACCAAACGGCGCTGAGGCATTTGTTTTTAGCGACGAAAATTCAGACCCCGATTAAAAATGAGAAGAATTGTCTGAGCTAAGTAGCTCTGAAAAAGCTTGTGAAATTAAGTTAATATTCGACAATATATTTTTACAAATAAAACAAACACATAAACTAAATCGAATTGTATTTTTTTAATTTGGTTTCATGTATTTTTGGACATTTCGCTGCCATCACTAATTTATCAATTATTTAGAAGTTAGAATAGTGGTCAGAAAAATCACTAATTATCGCGATATTTTCCCAATAGTTTCATCGCTAAACTCACTTGTACCTCACCAACATGAACCAACGACTACAGATCACCTAATCAGCCATCGTTGTATTTGTAATCGATTTTCAGAAAAAAGTTTTCGTAGCGTTTTTGACGTTTTTCGGGTTTGTTTACACCGTCTTCTACCTCTTCGTAGTGATTTTTTAGCAATTGAATGTGTTTCTGCAGCGATTTTAATTATAAATTTTGGTTTATTACATATTTATGATATAAAATAAAGTGCTGTGTGATCGGAACAAGATTGTGCGTATGTCTCGTTTGCCAAAAGGCGTAAATTTGCGTGAAAAGTGGGTGCACGTTTGTGGCCAGAACGTTGGCATTGAAAAATCGACCCGTGGTAATGATATGCGATTGTAAAACACTTTCAATCATGAAAACCATATTTTATGAACTTTTTTTGCTAATTGTCATTAAGTTTCACTTTGTATATTTTATAATAAATACCAATTTAAACGCACTCAATCACCGCACCTTTTTCGTTTTCTTTGTTTGTTTTCATTCTTAGGCAGATGTCAAAAACACTCAGAAATATACTTTTTTCTTGCTTCTTTGATTAGGTGATCTTGTATTTTTGGCTCATGCCTCACCAACTAGATGACATGTGTGAGCGAGTGAACATACTGTAAGGCAAATGCGCCCATGTGTGTGCAAGAAAGGGATGCACTATCACACGCCCGGAGAAGTGGTCACTTTTTTCCCCAAGCCCATACAAAAGTAATTGCTAAACTGACGAAAAGTTTTAGTCAGTTCTCCCACTAATTTATAAGATAATCATAGGTCAGTCTTCTTGCAGGGTATTTATATTCTAACATATGTATCAAGATATAAACTTTCAACCTCATTGCGTAAGTCGTAAATTAGGCTGAATTGTACGACTCGACAA
>NW_023487221.1:0-1255 GCF_013731165.1 Rhagoletis pomonella | reverse complement strand
CGTGACATTTTCTCCACGCCGCTCAGGGATATCCGTTTGGTGTACTTCCTCATACAATCTACGCGAACTTCGGGTATTATACCGTTGTTGTCCCGCAGAATTGCGAGCGTCCCTTCTACCAGTGGCAGTGGCCGTATTGTCATTAGGCCGGCTCTCGGGATTGATGGGTTGTAAATCTCGTTTATTTACGCGTTGACGGCAAACAGGACAGTCAGGTGAGTCTGTTACCCAACGCTCGATACACGGCTTGTGAAAGACATGATTGCAAAGAGTAACCCAGCAATCATTTCCATTGGGCATTTCTTGCAAGCAAATTGCGCAAGAGCAGGCGGACGCTTCCGCTGTCATAGCAGCTAGGTTTTCGGTACTTCGTACCATAATCGCCATATTTAAAAGTTTGAATAGATTGCCAAACTGACTCCACTTAGGGGAAAAATATAAAAATATAATTGAACCAAAACTGTGCGAAAACTTAATATGGTTCTTTGTAAACTCAAAGTCAATTGAAAAGTTCTTTACTGGATGTTATTCCTTTTGTACGGTAATGCATCTGGGGTCGTTTAAAATCAAAAGACAATATTTTGCTCACCCTAACTTGACTTCCCATTGAAATCACGTCTTCTCACTAAATTCTCCGCCTTGAGTAACTCGCAACAAGTCAAAATTGGCAGTCTTCCCACTAATGGGTAGCCAATTAAGGTATTCCAAGGTAGCAGTATCTCAACCATCGAATTTAAAAAATTTAAAACACATTTTAAAAGTGGGCATCTTGATCACCCGGGGTTGAGCATTTAGGACTGCAATGCCTAAATATCAAATTCCATTCCGGGCCAAATGCAACTCCGATAAGCAAATAAAATAAATTGGCCTTACGGTTGATCCCCATGGTTGAAAAAACCTTAGCAGCAATTCCAGGTAAGGACTATTTTAGTTGCCAATAGATATATATGGACGATTGGAGATTACGACAGAAGACTAATTAACGAAAAGAGTCCCGATTCAAGCGGCTGAAGGTTTCTGGGCCGATATGCCTGAAATCCGAATTCCTATAAGCAGGAAACTCCATCTGTCAATGCCGAAACTTGTCCAATCACCAATCCTGCATATAATTAAATAAATCTCAAAAAAAGCAAAACGATATAGATTGTTCACCATGGAGGAGAAGCGCTATAACAAAATAATTTCCTAAAATTCTTTGACCTCCATGTTCTCGAAGCGAACTTGGTGAGCCTTATTTCACGATAGGAATAAACCT
>NW_023487220.1:0-1255 GCF_013731165.1 Rhagoletis pomonella | reverse complement strand
ATAATTGCGTAGTATAAAAATAACAAAAACATACTACATATATACATGCCTCGTCATTTGAATAGCGCACCATTTTTTTTGATTTTCTACTATACAAAGTATGCTTGACAAAATTTTTATATGGAAGAAAATGCGCAGCACCGTCAAGAAAAAGTTGTCGCCCCTATGTTTATTTTTTTTTTAATTTTCAAAAAATGTTTAAATGGGATGTTGACGTAGAATATGCAATATTATTATAAAAAGTTAATGAATATTGAACAAACAAAAGGAGCACTGTACCTACTAAGTATTAAAAGGATGCGCTATTCAAATAACGAAGAGTATATATTTCTTAATTATTAATCCAATTTAAAACTTTAAACATAAATCACATTTGCTTCATTGATATTAATCTTTTAGTAGGTACATCTTCAGTTAAGCACGTTAACTGCTTTATCGATCACATGTTATATGATGGGTGTCGATAACGTTGATAAAGAGGTTTAACTGGGAGTTAGAATTAACTAGACATGGTGCAAACGGCCCTAATTTGCGGTTAAACATCGTTATCGACGTCTTGGACTCCATGCATATAACACGGTTTCGATAACGTCGATAACGATGTTTAACCGCAGATTAGTGATAACCAGACATTGAGTAACCGGCCCTTAATCGAGAACTGTAGGAATCTTGGCTAAGCAAATTAACATTGAAGTCTCCACAAACAATAATATTTTCATAATCAACAGCTAGAGGGGACAGACCATTAAAATAATCACAAACTCTACAACATTTATTAGAATTGTAAACACATGACAAAACAACCTTACATACAGAGTTAGACAGCTCAACAAGCAAGTATTCAGTATTACCATCGATTGATTGAGAAATCAGCTTCGTATTCAAGTATTTCTTACAATATATCGCTACCCTTTTTTCCATTTCTGTCAGATCGGAAAAGTTTATAATTTTTAATATCAAAGTGGGAGTCACTAATATCAGTTTTGAACCAGGTCTCAGAAACGCAGATTATGTCTACGGATGAAAATTCGAAAAGTATTTCTAACCACATCCATTTTTTCAGGATTTGGGCTACGCGCACTAAAGTGCACTATATTAAATCCGCTCTGGCGTCGGCATAACACATTTAACATAGCAAAACTACAGTCATCAACGCTAGTCGATTCGCTGTTGTTTACGTTCATAGTGGAAAATAAAGTAAGCAACTTTAAGGGCCGTTTGCACCATGTCTAGTTAACGCTAACTGGAGGTACAT
>NW_023487219.1:0-1256 GCF_013731165.1 Rhagoletis pomonella | reverse complement strand
AGAAATAATTAAGTGTTATTAAGGACAGAGAAAGTCTGCCAAAAAATATTACGGTCCGATATCTTGTGAACTTAGTAGAAAGTAGCGCTGCAGCCACTGTTACAGAAGCGCTTAAGGTATTAAAATTGAAAGCAAATCAGTAGGCAGCGCGGCGAAGAATTGTCAAATTGAACGCAAAGGCATAATAAAAGAAGAAAAAAACCTTTTTAATCATAATACATGTGCGAGAGTGGTAGCATTTTGCCGGATCGCACGAAAACCGGACCGTTGACTATTGGGATATGTTAGGCCTTTCAGAATGCAATAAAAAACACATTTGATTTAAGGTTAGTTGGTCTCGCAAGACTAAATTAATCGCTTTCAATCAGACGGCCGGGCATGGTATTGGATCAAAGACCCAAATTAAGCGTAAGCGCATCATATAAGGCAAACTGTGAATCACAGTGGCCGGTCAATAATAGTTTGGGGTTGTATTTCAAAAATGTTGTTGGTCCATTAGTACGCATTATGCGTAACAGTATCTGTTCATATTTCAACAAAATGAGAGGTTCTGCTGAAAGATAACCCAAAACATACTGCATATGTTCGCAAAGACTGGATGCAAAAGCAAAAATTTGCTAATTTGAAATGACCTCCTCAATCCGCGGATATGAATCTCGAGGAAAATTTGCGAAATCAACTAAAAGCGCAGCTTACTAAGTCCGTCCAATGGAGTACATGAGGTGTGAAAGCAAACCAAGGATATATGCGACGCTTACAGAGATACAAATAAGGTATGCCAAATTGCATCCAAGAACTAAAAAAAAACAAAAGTATACTGAACATCGTGTTAACAATTCTTTTTTTTCGTGAAAATTGTCAAAAAGTTATGAAAAATATATAAGTGCAAAACTGTAACATACGCCTTAATTTATATTTTTGTCTGCTGGTTCTATTATTGTTGTTGGATTGACTTCAATTCGTTATGAGAGGGGAAGTACAGGTGTACCAATAAGAATATACAACAAAACTATGAATGTCGTTAGAGCTTGGAAAGATAGCGGTGGCTGAAATAAAAAGTGTTACACCATGTTACAGTTTTGCTCGTCACTGTACGTATTCACCCCCACCATTGTTATTAGGTTAGGTAGTTAAATTTTCCTTCCTCATTGTCTTGATATTTAGGTTTATTTACTTTTAATCTAATCTTTGCATTTATCCCTTTCTTCTTCTACATATTCAACTAAGAAGGTATTCTTCCTTGCACGAATCTTAGT
>NW_023487218.1:0-1256 GCF_013731165.1 Rhagoletis pomonella | reverse complement strand
TGGTCCAAAGTTATGCGGTAACATACATAAAAAACAAAAAAATATATGTGACCTGGTCTACGAAAAGGGAGCTTACGTGCGAAAACTAGTTTTCTGTGAAAAATCTGTTAAAAGTAAGCAACTCGTTTCGTCAGTTTCTCATTATCTCGTTAATTGTTCTCCGCGCCGGACGTCCAGTAAGTGTTGTTGTTGGTCCAGTAAGTGTTGTTGTTGGTCGGAATATTATTATAGTTCATCGTGTAAGTTGCTAGTGTGGAACATTTAAAAAAGTAACACTGAAGAAGTGACGTTTACTGTTTCTGTTGATTATCGTCTTCGCATTTCGCATGAAATGAAACATGAGTGTTGATGAGGAGTTCAGTGCCGTATACGGACAATATTTCCATGAAAAGGATGATGAAAACGATGATGAAAACTATGAAGAGAGCGATGATGATGAAGACGAAGTACCAGGTCCATCTTCCTCAGGATCAACACGTAAAAAGATCTCAAGGAAAACGACAACAAAGAAAAAATACATAAACTACTCAGCATTATTATTTTTGGCCCATAATACGTTTTTCTAGTGTATAATCATGTCTTTATAGCTTATAATTCAATGTATTTTGTTCATTACCAATAAATTATATTTTGTCGTATTTTTACTCTTCTTTCTCTACATTTTTAGTACACTTCTAAGCAAGTTAGGATTTTCTGCTTTTCACCACGTGAAAAAGCATCTCATCTTCCATCCGAATCAACCAAAAAGTGAAAATTGATTTTTTGACACCTAAGCCCCCTTTCCGTAGACCAGGTCACATATATATATTCCGACGAACTGATAACTTCAGAGAGAGGTACGAAGCGAAACACGAGAAAAATACAATTGCCGTTCAGAGTCGGCGGAAAATTGTAGATCCCTCCCTTTTGTATGACAACATCAAGGCGCACGCCACAATTCGGAGGCCAAACACTATGATATGTGTAAGCGCCAATCTAAAAAAAATATTGATTCGTAAGCATTTCTTACCTCTTCTCCTTAAAGAAACTTACAGCCCGATTATGCAAGACTTAGACTTGATTTGAATTTTTGGTATGCAGTTGTATAGTTTAGGCGATTACAGCGCTAGCAAAGAAGAAGAAGAAGTTGTATAGCTTTCTAAAATCTAGTATAATAAAGTGCAAATTTGAAGTTTCTAAAAAGTCGCGTTGATTTTTTAAATTTTTTTCCTGACGGTGTTATGCACTCTTTTCCACATAAAAAATTATCTTGTATG
>NW_023487217.1:0-1256 GCF_013731165.1 Rhagoletis pomonella | reverse complement strand
ATCGACAATGAACTAGAATTCGGCTACTACCGAAAATATGTATATATGTATTCACGTACGTAGGTACATACAAGTAGCATTTCGACACCTAATCAAACTGAGTACTTTGAATCGGTCTTGATTATACATATATATCAAAGCGATTATTGAAACAAAGTATTTTTGGGTACTGAGTACTTTCGAGTTCTTTTGCGAGTACTGAGTTCCTTGTAGTGCTAACTATCGATACTTTTTAAATATCGGGTGCTGTCGATCCTTTTGAGTATCGACTGTACGTAGTACATATGTACTAAAATTTGTGCTTATTATGCCACAAAGTTCTAGGAATTTCAAATGTTCACCAGAGAAAGACGAAACAGCGGGCCACAACAAAATAAGTAAATGCTAATTATAAACAAAACCCATTTCAGAGTAGAATCTAAAAAAAAAAAAACAGCTACAAAATAGCAATTGTTGCAATCACTTGTGCTAGTGAATGATTGATTGCAAATGTCGCAAATCGATGAGCACAAACACACAAATAAAGTTCTTGGGCCAAACCGCTAATCTTGGCATACTTTAAAACGCTATTTTCACATATGATTTATAATATGTCAGCACGATTAAATTTAATTGCTTATTTTATTGCGACTTTTTTTATGTATTGTTTTTTCGTCTTAAATACTCGTACTTTGACTTGTCGCTTTTGTTTCACCGTCATCTGACATTTAAAGCGCAATCAGCACAATTAAATATTTACGTCATTGCATAGCGTTGAGCTATGTATGTGGCAACACGCCACATGCCATGTTACTCGGCACGTTCGCTGCTCGCCACCACACAAATGCGATTTACTCGCTCGTGGGTGTTCGGTGCGCTGGGAGGTGTTGTGCAAAGCGATCACTTATTGCAAAAACACACACACAAGATTAATTGATTTCAATGCAGCCACTAAGTCTCCTCGAACGCCAAACTGTGAAATTTGTGTGTGTGTGTGTGTGTGTGTGTGATAGTTGAAGAACGGAATAATTAGCTATGTAGCTTCTTTGGCCGCTAGCCGCTTTGGCTAGTCGATCACTTGGCAATGCGTTCGCAACGCTATCAGTATACACACGTATGTACATATGTATAAGTGTCGCTGCTAGGCCCTTGTGAACAGCAATGCGCTTTCGGTCTGCGTCCACTTGCCCACTCGGTCATTCTTCACTGTCCTACCACCTCACATCCCCACCACCACCTTTTCAGCCGGGGATTTTAATTTTTGCTAAATGTTTCAA
>NW_023487216.1:517-1256 GCF_013731165.1 Rhagoletis pomonella | reverse complement strand
GAAAAAAACCGAAATAATGCATATATGCACAGTTTCGGTTGAAAACCGAAATAATGCATATGAAAAAAACCGAAATAATGCATATATGCACAGTTTCGGTTGAAAACCGCAATAATGCATATTAGAAAAACCGAAATTATGCATATGCACTCTTTCGTTTGAAAACCGAAATAATGCATATGAAAAAAACCGAAATAATGCATATATGCACAGTTTCGGTTGAAAACCGAAATAATGCATATGAAAAACCCGAAATAATGCATACATGCACACTTTCGTTTGTAAACCGAAATAACGCATATGAGAAAAACGAAGTAATGCATACATGCACAGTTTCGGTTCAAAACCGAAATAATGCATATGACAAAAACCGAAGTAATGCATACATGCACAGTTTGGACTCAAAACCGAAGTAATGCATATGACAAAAACCGAAATAGTGCATACATGAAAACGAACTTCTTTCTGAGTAGGCGGCCTTCGGCCGCACTTAGGGATTATAACCCTTACTAAGTAGAATTCTCCTTTCTGTGTTGCCGGAAAAAAAGGGCCGGAAGTATTTTTGCGCAGAACTTCTTTCTGCGTAGGCGGCCTTTGGCCGCGCTTAGGGATTATAACCCTTACTAAGTAGAATTCTCCTTTCTGTGTTGCCGGAAAAAAAGGGCCGGAAGTATTTTTGCGCAGAACTTCTTTCTGCGTAGGCGGCCTTCGGCCGCGCTTAAGGATTATAACCCTTACT
>NW_023487216.1:0-417 GCF_013731165.1 Rhagoletis pomonella | reverse complement strand
GCGGCCTTCGGCCGCGCTTAGGGATTATAGCCCTTACTAAGTAGAATTCTCCTTTCTGTATTGCCGGAAAAGAAGGGCGGACGTATTTTTGCGCAGAACTTTTCTCTGCGTAGGCGGCTTTCAGCCGCGCTTAGGGATTAAAACCCTTACTAAGTAGAAGTAAATAATTCATATTAGAAAAAACGAAATTATCCCTATGCACACTTTCGTTAGAAAACCGAAATAATGCGTATAACAAAAACCGAAATAATGCATGCATGCACAATTTCAGTTCAAAACCGAAATAATGCATATGGCAAAAACCGAAATAAAGCATACATGCACAGTTTCGGATGAAAACCGAAATAATGCATATATGAAAGACGAAGGTATGCATACATGCACACTTTCGTTTGTAAACCGAAATAACGCATATGA
>NW_023487215.1:0-1256 GCF_013731165.1 Rhagoletis pomonella | reverse complement strand
GCAGAGTGCATTAAGAAAATACCAAAAAATAGATGCATACGTAAGTGAATATAGAACATCCTCGATCCACTTTGGCTATCAGATATATACATTTATACTTTTGTATATAAATTGGCAAAACTACCCTTGAATGAACTACATAGAGTAGGTAGCATATTTAAATAATCTGATATTAAACTAAACGAACTATGTATTGTGTATTTGGTAAACCTTGAAAACAATTTCTATTAGACACTACTACGCTTTCTCACACAAGCTCAACCGTTCATCAAGCCGTTATTTAATTGATAATGTGACCATTCAACACAATTTCTAGTGTACAAATTAGATTTAGATTTTTTCTCTCTACTATGAACTTGTTTGTTAACTGGTCTACTATCTCTCATACAAGAGCCGAATAGTTCGTAAACTGGAATAATACCGTCGTAGAGATAAACAATTCATAATTTGCAAGACGTAAACAACTAAAAAAAATATTAGAAGATGGACGGCTAAAAATAATACCATTGTGCGAAATAAAGTACTGAAAATGGCTTGAGTTTAAGTTCATAACTCAGATACTATGTATGTGTATAAGTACCTGTGTAAGTTTACAAGCCAACACATACAAATGTATGTAGTGTCTCATTCACTGCCAGATAATAAAAGTGTTAATTTAAACAAATAAGCTATGTTTTGGTATATAAATAGTAGATATTTATTTTTGTAAGGGTGGAGAAAATTTGGTTTGATGTTTGCTGGGTGAAAGGTAATTGAGAACTGGTAGCATTCAAACTAAATTACACACATACATACACTACTTTTAAGTGCCTATTAAGTCCATCATCGGCCCAATAATATTCATGGGGCTTTCATTTATTTGAATTGAGTAGGTTTATTTGCGGACTGAACTTGAATTTCAATTTAGAAGTAAATAACTCTTTGACCAGGGTGTTATAATTTCGTACATATGTATGTACATATATATGTATGTAAAGGTGCAGTCTTTTGCAACCGAGCTACACAAGAACACTCGCTTAAATGACGAAATACACGCAAAGCAACAACACAAACTCGTCTATTTATCCGAGTTCAGCCAGGTCGGTTAAAAAATACGCGACCTGAAGGGTTGTGTTTTAAATGGGAAAGTGGAGAGGGAATTTTTTGTTTCCTTATATGCGTTACTTATATCTTAAATAAGTATATATATTACACAAATACCTCGCTTAATTACTCCTGTTAAACTAATCACGTGTTCCTTGCCAGCTACCAACAGG
>NW_023487214.1:0-1256 GCF_013731165.1 Rhagoletis pomonella | reverse complement strand
AGAATGGCTTCACTTAAGACAGCCTACCTAAATTATCTTCAGGTTATACATATACAAAAATGGATCATGAATCGTGTTGTAGGATATGCGGATATTTGCTAATGGTGGTACGTCACCGTAACGAGAAATTTGTTCTTTCATGATTAAATAATTCAGAACTTGAGCATTTCATCACCATCAATCATCATTCAGCTCTACGCATTGTGCCACAAAACTACATTGCTTATAATATCAGAACCAAAGCAACTGTATTTATAGGGAATATACCCTGCAGGGAAACCGCGGACTAGTGAATCAAATTTCTAGTTCCGCACTAGATCTTTTTCGCCACAAAACGAACTAGTCCGATGTAACTAGATCCCCACCAATCCAAAACCGGCGAAAAGTGGTACATTTAAAAAACTAATTTTTTTCACTTTTTCCACTACAAATCTATATCTAAAGTGACGAATTTAAGACTGGTTCCGAACTATAGAAAAAGGGATGCAGAATGACTAGATCTTATCTGTCGAATTTAGAACTAGTTCGGAACTATCGAAAAAGGGATGCAGCGGGGGGCTTGTTTACTATACATAGATATGTGTAGAGGGTTCTTCGTTCAAATACGTTTCTATTCTGCACTTCGCAGATGCTTTTTCAAAGCTTGGTAATACAAAATCAGAATTTATGTTAACATTTTAACATCTTGGGACCGTCTGGAGTCTAACCAATAACGGCGAGCACCTCTGCAAACTCAGCTTCAGCCAAGTACAGCGTATTTTTAATAAAATTTTTTTTTAATACGAGATTTGCAAAATGTTGCCAATTGACACCAGGAATCAGTTTTTTTGCTCTCCTGAAAAGTTATTGAAAAACACATACATAACTTTTTTTGTTGGAGCAGCGATGATTTGTGAATTTTGTGTAATTGGTTTTCGAAAACTTATGTAAAGTTATATTTAGCTTGGTTTTAAACATCGGGTTTTTGTAAGAATTCAAATTTTATTGCAGATTCCGATAGAATACCTACCTTTAAGGCGACAAACCCCTAGAAATGGGCGTGGAAATTGTAGGACTAAAGTTAGCAAAACGCAGATTTTATTGCGGATTTCGGCAGAATATCGGTTCGTTAACAGCACTTGTTCCACAAGCTTTTCAATCAAAGAATATTCTAGAAATAGGCGTGGCTATATTAAAACCAAAGTTCAAAAGTTTAGACTTTATTGTGGATTTCGCCAGAATATCTTTAGCTTTAAAACGACGTTAACGACATTGCA
>NW_023487213.1:0-1256 GCF_013731165.1 Rhagoletis pomonella | reverse complement strand
TTTTTTTTTTTTAATATAAATCAGCAGTAGCTGTGAAGCCTCCAAAGAATTTTTTTGTTTTGGTTCATGTAAAAAAAAAAATGTTGTACCACATTTTCGATGGTGGCATACAAATCCTTTGAACTTGTATAGCAAGGCTGAAAAAAGCGCGGGCCGCGTACGGCATAGGGAAAGTATGAATGCCGCACAAAAGTATTTAAGGTTCCATACATACATATATACGGTTGAGCTAAGTATATAGTTTGATTTTTTGCTACGGTGATACACTTTTCGCCCAAAACATCATGCTTTCTTCCAATGAGGCACAGCGAACTCAAAAGGTTGGGCACCCATGTTTCGGAGCATAACTTGCCGATGACTTTGACTTTTAACAGGAAATAAGTACTATTTGTTTCTATTTAAAACAAAAATATGTGCCGCAATTTGCAAAAAACATAACTAATTATTTATCACCGAAAACATTTAAACTTTTTGAGTTTTGTGAATTTACGTTTCTGGGATTTTCGCGATTTTTTTTTGATTTTTAAGGACTTCTACAGTTTTTTCAGATTTTTTGTTTTGGACTTTTTTGATGGATTTTCAGAATTTCATAGACTTTTTGGATTTTTCGCGATTTGCAGGGACTTTTTGGGGATTTCTGCGTTTTTATTAAGGGGCTCTACCTTAATATTTTCAGATTTTTCCGGGATATTTGGAGAATTTCTTTGTAATAAAACTTTTGCAGAATTTTGGGAGTAATTTCCATGAATTTCCTAAAATTTTGTGCATTTTTTGAGATATTTCGTAATTTTATTGTTCGAGAGTCTTTGTAATTTTTAGGAATTTTTTAACTTTTCGACGTTATTTTGGTGGTCTCGAATTTGTTTGGGATTTTTCGAGATCTTTCGTGATTTTTGGTTTTTCTTTCCAAACACTTTTGGAATATTTTGCATCTATCGCGAAGATTTCGGTATATTTGCGAAATTTTTCGTAGTTGTTTCGGATAGTTTAGGATATTCTCGGTATATTTACGACTTTTGAGACTTATAGGTGTTTATTTTTGAGACTTTCCGAGTTATTTTGGATTACCATTTTCGACACCTGTTTGCGATTTTTCGAGTTCTTTACGGATCCCTGGTGGTTTTTCCAATTACATATTACTAATGACATGGCCAAAAGGCGTTTAAGTTTAAAATTTTTTAGTTTTGTGGCCTTTACCAGCTTTACTGGGATTTTTTCGTACGGTGATTTTTTAAGGCCTTTTAGAGTTTTTTTTT
>NW_023487212.1:0-1256 GCF_013731165.1 Rhagoletis pomonella | reverse complement strand
GACGCGTCGCAACAATTCGACAGTAAAAACAGGCGCATACTAGTCAATTTTATTTTAAATGAATATTTTTGTGTCATAAAATTAAAAAGACGTATTTTTTAAGAGCTCCTGCAGTTTTTTTTATCGAAAATACCGACTTTTATGGAAATTAACGGTTTTTGCAAAAAAGAAAATCTGGCAACACTGATCAGCGTACTCTTACCAACTGAATATGCAAAAACTGTCTGTAGGGGGGGACTTAAAATCAGCAAGCACATAACCTACTGTCTCTGTGAGCAATGGGACGTGATTGAAATGATCCTAAACTAAAAAAAAAAACATCGAATGAATATTTCAATTAAAGTTAAAGTAAAGTTTGCTAAAATCAGGTTTCTACTATCTGTTAGTGCTAAAATCAGGTTTTGGCTGAACTATAAATAAAAACAGCCATCCACATAACTGAAAAGTATTAAAAAAGTTTTGCAAATTCTCAAGAAAAATTTTTTCAAATGCGCTTTAAGCTTAAAGTTGGTAAAAATACGCAGCAGGTAATTTATAAATAACTGCTTTAAAATTATTAAAATAATATTTATACCATTACAATTTTAGGAGCAAAATATATTTGAGATAAAGTATACAAAATTTGAGAGTTAATTTTATATCCCAATTCGGGATCGGTGACAAAAATTTTTTTACTGTCAAATTTAAACTTTTAACTTTTTCATATATATGAAATTTTAGTGTGGAAAATTGGGTTAAAATCAATTAAACTTCATTTTAATATTTCTAGAAAAATATTTATAATTCAATGCCGTATAGTTGTTAAAATCAAACTTTATTATAAAACTAAATATATTTTGAAATTTTTGAAAATTTTGCTCTTTAAAACCATGTTTAACAATCTGAAAGCTGATTTTAAAATTTCATAAGACCAGCAGGGGAATTGAGTAAATTGCTAAGCTAAATTTTCGTGGCGAAATTCTCTAAATGAAAATCAGGGGCGCCTAAAAGTATACAACATGGAAAAGTAACAGATGCAATTTGTAATCAGCCAAACCTGGCAGTCTGAGGAGCAGGTAGCTAGATGTTGCATGTTGTTAGGCGCGCCTGCTTTTGTTTTGGAGATGTTTAGCGTTTTAAATTAGCGATAGCGAATGCTGAAGTCCGGCCGCAGATTTTAAGATCAATTTCAATCAATTTCTCATTATCTGTCGTTGGTCGATTGCTTTTAAAAACCACTTAAACTTGTTAAACTTGTTTTTGATTTGTCCACGAAA
>NW_023487211.1:0-1256 GCF_013731165.1 Rhagoletis pomonella | reverse complement strand
CAGCAAGACTAACGTCTGTTCGAAAAGATCTCTAGTGACAATTATCCAGCAGCAACTTGCAGAAGAGATTTGAAATATATCACAAAAAGTACGCGAACGCAAAATTAGCGCCAACTTGTAAGTTTTTATTACAGTCCCCTGTTTTTTTAAATCCTCATTTAAATACATTTAGTACGTGTGCGTGTGACAAATCATAAATTGTCCCTATGACAATTTATATGATACTAGCAGAGCACCCAATGTCGTTCGGGGTAAACAAATAAAAATATAGAACAGTAATACAAATGAGTAGTCCACTTGCAAAGTGCGCTATGTAAAATTTTTCGATTTTTAGTTTTTGGTGGATTACATACGTACCAGTATTTAAAGTAGTTTCATCTCCACTAGCAACACAGTGCAAAATCTTTTTATATTCTGAAAAAATAGCATAAAATGTTAAAGGCTCTGTTATGCATACTTGGCATTGCATGCACTGCTATACCATTTTTACGTAGAAATCAAAAACCAACAGACTTCTACGTATGTAGTGCTGTGCGTTCGATAACCGATTACACGCGAGGCTCATTTAACAGATTTTTTATGTGACAGCTCTCAAGCCATGCCAAGTATGCATAACGGAGCCTTAACTCTTCTTCCAAAAGTCGCTGTCATACTTATTTATAAACTCTCAAAAGTATCCACCTTCTGATGAACCTAGAAAACTGCTTTAGGTCGTGTAGACTGTTAATCTTATCTTATGTCATGGTATGTTATGTTATAATTTTAAAAGGCTCGTATTTATCCAAATTTTCAGGTAATAATAAAAAAGGTTCGATTTAAATGCTCCTTGTTGTCGTAGTCGTTTTTTCAAATTTATGGCTTTCTATTATAAAATCACATAACGCTGTTTGCAAGCGGACTACTCAAATATTCAGTTCAGCATAATTTAAAGGAGAAAAACTATTTTCTTTGTTTACATTAAGGCATCCTTATGCGCCATACCTTTTTATTTATCGTGCTTTAACTAATATAGTATATTGATCATCACTTGTACTACAAATCTTGTTCAATTATTAATATTAGGGGGGGTACGGTAACGACCAAATTTCTAAATTAAAATTAGTTTACTACGGTACATTCCGTTTAGATGTCTATTCGCTTAGCTGTTTTAGTATAGCTGCACTTTTCTGGTAGAATGCTTAATTCCGAAGGAGTTTTATTCATTATGAATGAAACTTTTCCGTCTAATAAAGCGTTCACATTGAGCCACTAACTCG
>NW_023487210.1:0-1256 GCF_013731165.1 Rhagoletis pomonella | reverse complement strand
TGAAACGTACGATTTATAAAGTTTTACATCATCTGCATACATTAAAATTTTGGAGAATTTTATATCTGTAGAAATATCGTTTATAAAAAGCAAGAACAGAATCGGGCCTAGGTGGCTACCCTGAGGGACTCCTGAAGTAACATCAATGACGTCAGAGATAGTATTTTTAAACAATACCCTTTGTGATCTATCATAGAGGTATGAAGAGATCCAACGTGGAAAATTAGGTGGCAGACCAAGAAGATCAAGTTTATAGATGAGCAACGAGTGGCACACTTTGTCAAATGCTTTACTGAAATCAGTATATATAACATCAACAGTTTTGCTCTCACTAAATGCTTTTGAGATATAGGATGTTAATTCAAGTAAATTTGTAGAAGTTGATTTGCCCTTGCAAAATCCATGTTGACTATATGAAATGCTTGAAGTGATAGAATGCGTCAACCGATCTGTTATAATTGCTTCAAATAATTTAGGAATTGCAGAGAGCTTAGCTATGCCCCGGTAGTTCTCCACTGAAGACCTGCTACCGCTTTTATGTAAGGGGGTTATGAACCATTCCTTCCATACAGTTGGAAAAACGCCCTCTTTAAGAGACAAATTAAATAAGGCTGTTAACGGCTCATAGAGATAATCAGCACAATTTCTAAGAAAACAAGTGGGGATCTAGTCAGGACCATAACTAAAAGACTGCTTTAAGGACTTCAGGTAAACTAAAACATCATCGGGAGATATTATAGGGTTATGTATTTAGTTAATTGGACTTAAATTGGACTAGTTTAAAAGGATAGTCAAAGTATGCTTGGGAGTTAGTGGAATAATTGGATTTAAAAAACTGAGCGAACATGTTAGAAATTGTTTGATTATCACCAGAGACGGTATTTTGATACTTCATGGCGGAAGGAAACCCACGTACATTTCGCTTGGAGTTTACGAAATCATAAAATGATATGGGGTTATATATTATACGTCGTTTGATTTTACACAAGTAATCTTTATAACACTTTTTGTTTAATTCAAAGAACTTGTAACGCAAAAGTGAGTATTTTACATAGTATGAGTGTAAGCCGGTTTTTTTGTGTAATCTAAAATAACGTGACTTTCTGTTTTTCAAGTTTCTCAGTTCTTTAGTGAACCATAACTGTGTTTGTTCTACAGGAACACACATGCGTTTAGGCACATACTTTTCAAATAATCTATGTACAGTAAAATTAAAATGTGCAACGCTTTGCTCAACTTTTTCTTTGTATATAGGC
>NW_023487209.1:0-1256 GCF_013731165.1 Rhagoletis pomonella | reverse complement strand
CGCTGTAGAAATTTTAGGTCTACGTTATGTAGTTTGACTATTGTCAACTAAATCGAATGCTTTGTAAGTGAAGTGACTTGTGGACCACTTGAGGTATAAGCTCGGAACACTTTGACGACAGCAAGCGACAAGCAGCATCTGTCAAATTTTAAATACACACGTTCTTACGGACACAATTATTTTGACGACAGCACGACATCTTGGCTGCAGGACTGCAATTGTCGACGTCGCCAAATTAAATCTATTTCTAATTTTGCCGGCGACAATGACTAGATGTAGTGCTGCAAAATTAAATTGTCGCAAAATTAATCACATATTCTTGATTGTTCATGTTTTTCTTATTTACTTAAATAAAAATACACAATTTGTGAAATAAATATACCAAAATGTCAAACTTTAAAATCAGCTGTTTGCTATGTCGCTGAGGTCTTCAAAATGTTTAAGAAGCTGGCTTCAAGGCGACATTAGTCGACAAAATGATGTCGCTGTCGTTACGTGGTGAAGTTGCAGTCGTCAAAGTGTTCCGAGCTATAGGAGGACCAGTTGGTAACCACTTTGGGACCAGTTGGTAACTAGTTCGTGGGCCCAGTTGGTAATCAGTCGGGGACCAGTCCGGGAAACAGTTGGGAAGCAGTTTGGGACTAGTCCGCAACTACTTACCTTCGGAGCAGTTGGCGACCAGTTGGTCTTTTTAAGCTCCTGTGGCCGTTTTAAGGGTAATTCTTGGGCTCCTGCACTGCCGCTCGGGGTTTCTGCCTTCTACGGTGGTAATTTTGGGCCGGGCTGCCTGTTTTGGCAGATTGTTGTGCTGTGTGCCGCGTATTACGTGTACCGGGTACCACTTTCTCGAGCGAATTGCTCTGGGGAACCTGTTGTGTGAGTTGCTGGCTTTTTGGCTAGACTTTGAGGAGGGTTTATACACGCATATCGGCGGAAATAGACGACACGCCATTTCTTTAAATAAAATTAATTGGTGCTCGTTTGTATGTACATACATATGTAAATACTTGTGTGTGCACCTTTCTATTAATATCGTTTAATTAGTTTAATATCTATTGCAAAATTTTATTCAGACAGGACTAAAAAGTAGAAAATAAATAATATAAAAAAAACTTTTTAATATACAACGCTTTTATAAATGGACTAAAAAGTAGAAAATAATATTTCTCAGTCCCATAGAATTTGTTTTGATAACTTTTGATTTTGAAATTTTAGCAAAAGTCATTATAAACAATCTATGAAATTGAAAATGAAAA
>NW_023487208.1:0-1256 GCF_013731165.1 Rhagoletis pomonella | reverse complement strand
CAAGTGATGCGTAACGTGTTGTGCTGCCATTCGAGAAATTCATCCACCCGCGCTTGCTCCAAGAAATATTTCGGATAGAGATATTCGGGAATTTTACCCTTTGCGCTGAGGTACCTTTAAATGGGATGTAATTAAAACAAGTAAGAAAGTCTAAGTTCGGGCGGAGCCGAACATTAAATACCCGGCGCAAGTATTAAATATATGTTTTCCACCTTTCCGAAAGCTACCGCTACATGATAAGCCGGGGTGTATACATTTTAAGTAAATTAGCGTCCTTAAATTTCGAAATATTGCAGTTTCAAGCATATCTGAAATTTACCGTTATATGAAAAGCGGCCTCAATTTTAGTCCGATTTCAACAATTTTCAACGGTTTGCTTTTATGTGGCAAGCACAATAACCATACCGAGCTTGGTACAAATTGCTAGAACGGTTAGCGAGATACATATATGTGATCCCAAGTGGGCGGTGCTACGCCCATTTTCCAAAATTTTGTCATAAACGTATTTCTTGGTAAAGAATTGTTGCAATCATCAGTTTTGAATAAATTAGCTTCAATATTTACTGATTTATCGAAGATTTTGTATTTCTCGAAATTACCGTTATATGGGATGTGGGCGTGGCGATTTTAGAAATTTTCGGCCAGTTGGTATGCTGTATCAGGACCAACAACTGTGCCAAGTTTGGAAGAAATTGGTGTAGCGGTTACCAAGATATACACATGTAACCATAAGTGGGCGTGGCTACGCCCATTTGCCAAAATTTTGTAATATTCTTATTTTTCGTCTAAAACTCATTGCAAATATCAATTTTGAGTGAATTATCTTCAGTAGTTACTAAAATATCGCAGTTTTCGTTTTTCTGAAAATTACCGTTATATGGGAGGTAGGCGTGGTTATTGTCCGATTTTTAAAATTTTCAGCCATTTAGTAAGCTGTACTAAGGACAACAACTGTGCTAAGTTTGGAAGAAATTGGTGCAGCGGTTACCAAGATATACACATGTAACCATAAGTGGGCGTGGCTACGCCCATTTTCCAAAAATTTATAATATTCATGTTTTCCGTCTGAAACTCATTGTAAGTATCAATTTTGAGTGAATTATCTTCAGTAGTTACTAAAATATCGCAGTTTTCGTATTTCTTAAAATTACCGTTATATGGGAGGTAGGCGTGGTTATTATCCGATTTCGCCCATTTTCAATACCATCTGTCCCACGCCCAAAAGAAGTTCACGTACCAAGTTTCGTTAAGATATC
>NW_023487207.1:0-1257 GCF_013731165.1 Rhagoletis pomonella | reverse complement strand
AAAATTTTTAAAAAGGATAAATGTACATATACACTTCTAGTCCCTTTTTTAACCTCAGTATGTACAGTTCTCCTTTCATTTGCTTAAAATTCATAATTTTGTTAACTAAATATTTAAAAAAACATGTTAACAAGGGGTGTGCTATCTTAAGGACCTACAGTGCATAAGTTAATATTATTCTCAGAAAAATTACAGGTACCCAGTTTAGATAATAAAAAGGAGAGAAATGCATCGAGACTTTCTGCATCAAAAACAAAAAAAAAAAGATTCAAAACAAATGTCGCTTACGTCTTTTTGGCGGTTAGGGCTCAATATGTATGTGTACATATAAATATCATATACAAGAGCAATACAAAATCTGTATGTGTTTACTAGAACTCTAGTGTAATAAACTAACGTTTGTACTTCTTCAATAACAAAACATGATTTTTATAAAGCACTGCGAGTATTATTGCAAAAATTATAATTAGTCTATAAACATGTATGTTATTAAAATATGTATCAAATAATAGACGAATGTGAGGGAAGAAAAAATAAATAAAAGTTTATTATGTTACACTCCCAGTTATAAAACTAGCTGACCCTTTTTATCTTCAGTATGTACAGTTTGTGTGTTGTTTGTTTAAATTCGTACATTTTTTATTAAAATTTAGCATATTCTACGTATAAATCCGATTTTAAATTGTATAAAAATGTAAACAACATGTCAACAAAGGGGTGTGCTATCTTAATGACCCAGTGCATAAGTTAATAATACTATTTTCAGAAAAATTTCGGGTATGCAGTTTTAGTATATTAAAGTCCAAGTTTCAGGTGGCTACAAAAGACCGTTAATATTTCAGAAATTTGTTTGAAGGTGATGCATATTTTCTTCCCTAGAATAATTTTGTCGAGCATAATATGTACTTTGTATGGAAGAAAATGCATGACACTGTCAACAAAAAATATTGTCATAAATCAACGGTGTTTTGCAGCCACTGTATTATCCTAAAATTTAATGGGCTACAAAACTGGGTACCTGTAATTTTTCTGAGAATAATATTAACTTATGCACTGTAGGTCCTTAAGATAGCACACCCCTTGTTAACATGTTTTTTTTAATATTTAGCTAACAAAATTATGAAGTTTAAGCAATCGAAAGGAGAACTGTACATACTGAGGTTAAAAAAGGGACTAGAGGTGTATATGTACATTTATCCTTTTTAAAAAATTTAGAATTTGGATTTCGCAATTTTTATCCTTAAATATCACTAAACA
>NW_023487206.1:410-1257 GCF_013731165.1 Rhagoletis pomonella | reverse complement strand
ACATTATTGTTGCTTTTCCACAGTAAGTGTTTCATTAAAAACGGCCTCAAGCTCATAAAAAATTGTGGAATATAATTTTTATAAGGGCATAAAATAACAAAAACAAATAACTTAAGGACGAGCACACCTAAAAATTAAACATTCTAAAAATAGAATTATTAGCAAAAACCAACAAAACCAACCACCACATGATCAAGTGAATTACAGCGGAATAGCTGCGCTTGATTGTGTTGGCATAACAAATGAAAAAGTGGGAAAAAAGCAACGATAATTTACAAGGCGAACTTAGACAGTGCATAGGCAACTGGCTGAGTCAGTGGGATCGCCGGTTCGAAGCCTACTGAAAGAAGTCTGATGAGGAAATGTGGTGATTTCCGAAATAGCTATCACTTCTACAATTTTTTCACATTATTGTTGCTTTTCCACAATAAGTTTTTCATTAAAAACGGCCTCAAGCTCATTAAAAATTGTTGAATATAATTGTTATAAGACCATAAAATAACAAAAACAAAGAAAATAAATTTGAACAAAAAACTTTGCATATATTGCGAAAAATTCACTGTGCCAATACTTCTGTTCGGAACTGTATCTTCAGAAATCAAAAAGCGAATATGGGTCAAATAGGTATTGTCTGAACTACAGAATTCGCTAGCTTAGAGTCAAAAGTTGCTAAGTCCACTTTTTATGAAAACTCATATTTTGATACAGGAGGCTAGAGAAATTCTCTTCTTCTTCTTCTTATTTGGCGCTGTAACCGCCTAAGCGATTTTGGCCGAGTCCAAAACAGCACGCCAGTCATTTCTCTTCCGTGCTAACTGACGCCAATTGAAAATGCCAAGTGAAGCCA
>NW_023487206.1:0-310 GCF_013731165.1 Rhagoletis pomonella | reverse complement strand
ACCTCAAGCTCATTAAAAATTGTTGAATATAATTGTTATAAGGCCATAAAATAACAAAAACAAAGAAAATAAATTAGAACAAAAAACTTTGCATATATTGCGAAAAATTCACTGTGCCAATACTTCTGTTCGGAACTGTATCTTCAGAAATCAAAAAGCGAATATGGGTCAAATAGGTATTGTCTGAACTACAGAATATCGCTAGCTTAGAGTCAAAAGTTGCTAAGTCCACTTTTTATGAAAACTCATATTTTGATACAGGAGGCTAGAGAAATTAAAAATGCATATTTTCGAAAAGGGTAAAGGTCCT
>NW_023487205.1:0-1257 GCF_013731165.1 Rhagoletis pomonella | reverse complement strand
TAAGCATGGAGTGATTTTTTTACAATAGTTATTGAAATTATATCAAATTGTTTAAACAGAGTTTTTAATTTTTCATTTCGTAGGTACGCAGTTTATAGCCCCTTTAACCTTTTTTGGTGACGGTGTTAAGCATTTCCTTCCATATAAAGAAAGTTTGGAATTGGTTATATGGAGGAAAAAGCTGAACCCCTCAGCAAAAAAGAAATACTAAAAATCAACGTGAGTTTGAGCTACTTTGAACTTGGAATTCATTGTAATAAAATTGAATGGGCTATAAAACTGGGTACCTATACAATTAAACATTAAAAATTCTGTTTAAGCGTTTGAAATTTTGATGAAAATTTTTTGATTTTTTTACACTTTAACAAATTAGGAAACTTTGTTTTTATGGTTTTATTAACGAACAAGCCTTATACATATACATATACAGTGGTCGATCAAATTATATCCGCACCCCATTTTGACAAGTTCGAACATATTATTTCTTTTTTTTTGTTATTGAATTTTGGTTATTTTTTATTAAAACATAGTTTTCTTTCACAAAACCAAGTTTCATATTAAAAAAAAAAAAATTCTACAAACTTTCGTAAAAATTTTGAACTTTTTTAATTAGATTCCCTAGAAAAATTCCGAGTATGCAGTTTTGCAGCCCATTGAATTCTAGTAGATAAAGTACAAGTTCCAAATGGCTAAAAATTACATTTGTCAATGTTTACTCTTGATTTTTTAGAACTTTTTTTTGTGTTCTATTTGCTTCCATATAACGAATAAACACAATTTATATGGAAGAAAACCGTAACATCCGCGACAAAAAAAGTTCTGAAAAATCAAGGGTGATTTTTAGCCATTTGAAACTTGTACTTTATTCTACTAGAATTCAATGGGCTGCAAAACTGCATACTCAGAATTTTTCTAGGAAATCTAATTAAAAAAGCTCAAAATTTTTACGAAAGTTTGTTGAATTTTTTTTAATAACAACCTTGGATTTACACGGGTTTTGTTAAATGACAAAAAAAAATAATATGCTAGAACTTGCCAAAATGTGGTGCGGCTATAATTTGTTCGACAACTGCATTTATTAAAAAAAAAAGTAGGAAAAGTTTTACTATGAAAAATAATTTGAATATTGTAAAAAAATCACTGTGTACTCATTATTTTGTGAGTGACTTATTTAGTAAGGTTACAAAATATTAAAGTTCCATTGCTATGTAAATTTAAAAATGAATTTTTGTGTTTCAAATTCTTCTTTCATAATTA
>NW_023487204.1:0-1257 GCF_013731165.1 Rhagoletis pomonella | reverse complement strand
AATCATTTTAGTTATCATTTGTAATTAGTATTGTTAATATAAAAAAATAAAAATAAAAAAAAAACATAAAGCCTAAAAACAAGCATATGCTTGAATAAAAAAATTATTCAAAAGGTGCATTGTAGAATAACAATATGGGTATCAATAAAAAGGGAAAATTCTGTAGAATAGAAAAAAATTAATTTTTGGGTGCACCAGGACGAATAATTATTGAAAATGTCCTTTTAAAACTTTATCCTTGAATATTATTGGAAATTTCCAATATTTATTTTTGAAAAAAATATATGTCAAGGACTAATATGTTAACTACCACATCCTCGAATTTCGACCTTCTAACTTTATTAGTTTTAGATAAAAAAAAATTACACTTCTCTTTATAAGATATTGATAGTTACAATATATGTATATAAATGAAGATACTGGAAGCATTTTTATGGAACCATATATGCGCTCTAAAAGAACAAACTAACCGCACAAACTGATGATGCACCTACGGTTTAAATACTTTAGTTGTTTTGTGTACAATGGCGTAGCCAGCCTTTCACCTAGGGGTAGGAGTTTGTATAGAGGGGGAAAAATGATTTTAATTATTTTTTGTTTTTTTGTGTATATAAAACGAAGTCTTTGGGTTTAAGAAAGTCTTAGTTTTCTGGTAGCATTTACAACGATACCAATTTTTTAAAAATCGGTTAGTATTTTTTTTGTTTAAAATATTTTTCTTTATAAAAAAAGGTATTTTTTTCTTTTAAGTGTTTTTTCTTAAATTTTTATATACGTAGTATGCAAATATGCATATCAGAAGAAAGAAGATTTGATTGCGTTAACAACGATATCAATTTTTAAAAATCATTTTTTTTCTTTTTATCGTCCCAAGCATATTTTTATAAGATTTATTTTTTAAATATTTAAACCGCCTTAATATCATTTACAAGAAATGTATTCCTTATATGTACATATGTCATATAAGAATGAATAAAAGCATACCTACATATCAATAAAACATATTAATAAAAATTAGTTATTTAATTTGGATAAATATTTTGATAGGTTTTGGTAGGTTTTTCAGGTCATTTTTGCTTATTCGTACAAGCAAAAACCACAAGTACGCACATATATTCTTTTGCACATAGATGTAGATATGTCAACGAAAAAGTAAAAATTTTTGAATTCATATTGGCAATTGGAATCATACATCTAGCTTGTAAGATGGGAAACATTCAAGATGTGCTGTGGCATGGTTGGTATAGGCGAAGCAAT
>NW_023487203.1:0-1257 GCF_013731165.1 Rhagoletis pomonella | reverse complement strand
GTCACCCAGCTATATGAAAAGTGCTCAATCTTAAAGCATTCATGAACGGCTTTCATTTGATACCCATATTGAACAAATACACCCAAGGTTACCCAGGTCCACATTTTGGTCTATATCTCGAGACCCTAGTCACCCAGCTATATGAAAATTGCTCTATCTTAAAGCACTCACGAACAGCTTTAATTTGATACCCATATTAAACAAATACATCCTAAGGTTACCCGGGTCCACGTTTTGGGGCCACGCCCCCTTTATATATCAAAATATTTTTTACCCTGTGACCATCCCTGGAAGATATCCAGTGCGTGTGTAAAATTTGGTTACGATCGGCTTATTCGTTTAGGAGCCAAGTGTGTCTATAGGTACATACATAATTTGAATTTTATATATATAGATACTGTAGAAGTATTAGGGCTGTTAACTTATCTATTAACTATTTAACTATAGTTTAAAATAGATAAGTTTACGGCCCTTAATATGCTTAATTTGTTAAAATGCTGCTGCGACTTCAAAAACTATTTGAAAATTTTATGATTGTACCAGCATGCTGGTGTCGTGAGTGGTGAAATTAGCTCAATTTTCTAAGTAAAAAATATTTTGGCGCAAATTTCTTGCACTATATAAGTCAAAGCCGTGTTTGTGGAAGATTAAGTTCTTGATATTGCAGTTGTGAATTAAAAAAAAACAATGTTTAAGAAAATGGTAGAAAAATTATGAAATTTCGGCTGTAACCATTTCGACCATTCCTCGACCTCATTTGTAAAGAAATAAATATTGTACCAGCATGCTGGTAAGTTATGTGCTTTGAGCCAATCACTTGATGGAGCCAGCAAGCGGGTGTCGTATATTTCCCCCTTTACACAAAAAGGTTTTTGGTTGGATAAAATATTAGCTTTTGTCCAGAGTTCATTGTTTTTCTATGCCATTACTTATTGAAAATGTCTTCGTGTATAGTTTTATATGTATATGTAGTAAAAAATTTTAGTTACCATTTTTAGCCACAAGAAATTTGTTTAGCTCTTTTTTAGCCCTTTTTTTAAAGGAATTTGGCTACCACTAAAAATGATTCGCGACAACACACCTAATATTGTTCATGAAGAACCAATACAATTATGGTTCACTAAAGAGCTTAAAAACTTGAAAAATAAAAAGTCGCACTCTTTTAAACTGTATAAAAGAACGGGCTGACACAGTGATTACCTAAGGTACTCAGTTTTGCGGCATAGCTACTTTGCATTAAATAAGAAATGTTATAAA
>NW_023487202.1:0-1257 GCF_013731165.1 Rhagoletis pomonella | reverse complement strand
TTTTTTTTGCCTACCGAAAAGATTTGGTATTTTAAGTAGGTGCATCGTCTTAGCAATTATTCTCTATTTATTACGCATCAACACATTTTTTATACTCACTGTTAGTAGCATGAATATGATTAAATATATACAAAAAGTAAACACATTCACATGCTCTTCCATTCAATCACGTGTGAGCACAATTTTCCTTCAATCACATCTTAGCCTACCTTCATTGCTTTACTCGGGGACGACAGGCAGCTTCTGCTGCATAGAATATTCAATTTTGTCATTTTGTGCGTTAAATGGGCGTGTAATGAGCGCTTTAAACATTTTATTACTTAGGGTGCATTAGTTTACTGGTAAGTGCATCCACGCATAAGGTAAAAATATTTGTACATTAGGCTGGATCAATTTTTATTTTTACTACATTGTGTGGTAATTTCTGATTCTGTTTATTTATCCATTAGTACTTTTGCAGATATGTACAAATGTTCATATTTTACGATTTTTCCGATTTAAATTCTGTTTGCGGTCGATGCGGGGTAGCTTTGTTCTACAACTTATGTAACAAAACAAACACTGTTATGTAAAATTATAATTCTGAACATAGCATGGTAAATCAATTAAAAAAGTTATAAACTAAAATATAGGCATTCTGTATTCATTAGTTGTAACAAAAGGTGTACATTTTTAAAACTGCAATAGAACGAAAAAATTAAATTTTGAGAAAAAATAAATTTTTCTTTTAGAAATTCGTAGGCTAGAAACTCATTTCCGACTTATAGTTTCTTCTATATTTGATCTTAGAATTATCTATAGAAACCGAAAATACCATGCCATTTGTCGCAAAACTTTCATCCGAAAAATTTGACACACCCGAATGTGCATACATATGCATGTCATATGTGTAGTAAAACCCTTCTCTTGCAAAGTAAGATCAAAATAGTTATTCCTTTATATTCATGCTTCATTTAACATTCAAAACTTGTCAGCTTAGTACTTAAGTACGTTTTTATGTTTATACATTAGGGTGCCTCACCAAAAATAATTTTAGTTTTCAGCCGGAAGTATAAAATGCATTACTTATGCCAAAATATTTCGGAAAAATGTTAAGGTTTGTGAGCTGAAGCGATTCGAAAATACTTCCAAAAATCTCATTATTTTGAAATTTTAAGCAATATTTTGCAGGCCATTTAATCTTAAGCTTTTTTATACTCTGAGGTGGTTTTTTTTTATCATATTGGTTTTTTGGAAAAAATATTTTTAAAAAGTACT
>NW_023487201.1:0-1257 GCF_013731165.1 Rhagoletis pomonella | reverse complement strand
TCGAGGTCGTCTCCTACTGAAACTGAATGGGCTACAATTTTTTTTTTTCTTAATTCTTATACATTTCGTAGAAAGTTTGAGACTTCAACTCACATGTATTCTGTTATAGAATTAACTATATTTTTATAAAAAATTTAAATTAAGTAAGGAAAGAAAAAATTTTCAAAACCTGTCAATACATTTTACTACTATTTTCCTGAGCACAGCTGTACATACATACGTAATACCATTGATTTGTTTTAAAGTAATGAATTTTTGTATTGATCATACTATACGTATTTAAAAGTCTATTAGTTATTTTTTTTAAATTAATGCGCTGTTATTTGGTTGTTATAATGTTAATAATAAACAAGTAAGAGCAGCGCTGTCTTCGGCTATGCCGAAGGCTTCATACCTTTCATGAGAATCTGAAAATTTTACTTTAATAGATTACTGCATTTTAAAAAAATTATATATTTACAGAATACATAGATAGAGGAGATACATATATGAAAAACCATATCTAAACAATCAGAGGTATGGAAGATATACCTTATATAGCACCAATCTAAGTGATGTTCACTGCTGTGCTATCGGTATGTATACCGGTAACACAATTTAATGGGTTTAGAGTTGTATAAGAGATAAAGATTATACAGCGTAGATTTTGACGATTTTATCAGTAGACTTTGTATTATTATTTATAGAATAGCTTACGAAATGTATCTGTGTTAGCAGCCCAAATTAAGCAGTTTTACAGTAAAACGGCATATCTGAACAATCAGCTGTATGGAGGATATAAATAGGTTACAGTGACCCGATCTTTGTTAATTTTACTGTAAACTTTTTGTTGGTAATTAGTGTAAATATTGCGAAATTTCATGTTTCTAGCTGCATATATGGAGAAGTTATAACAAAGAATCTCGAATCTGAACAATCAGTTGTATGGAGGCTATAGGTTATAGCGACCCGATCTTCGCCATTTTCACTGTAAGTATGTTTTTGATAATGGGTGGAAATATTGCAAAATTTCATGTTCCCAGCTGCATAAATGGAGGAGTTATAACGAAAATTCTCATAACTGAACAATCAGATGTATGGGAGATATATGTTATAGTGACCCGATCTTTGTTATTTTCACTATAAGTATTCTGTTAACAATGAGTGAAAACGGCGCGAATATGCATGTTCCTAGCTGCATACATGGAGAAGTTATCGCAAAAAATCTCATATCTGAACAATCAGTTGTATGGAGGCTATAGGTTATAGCGACCCGAT
>NW_023487200.1:0-1257 GCF_013731165.1 Rhagoletis pomonella | reverse complement strand
TACCTACATACAGTGACTCAAACATATGGCCAGGTGTTGATTTTTTTAAATATTCGTAATGTTTTTTGAGCAAATTTTTTATTTTTTATTTTTTCTATAAAATACCGTCCAAAGCCTTAACTAAAATCATATAAATCACAGTTTCACACTTTCTACAAAAGTTAAGAAAATTCAAAAAATTTTCATCAAAATTTTAAATTTAATATGAGTATTTGAACATTTTAGGGTATACAGTTTTATAGCATATACAATTTTAGTTTAATGAACTGCAAGTACCAAACGGCTAAAAAAAATCCCGTTGGTTTTTTATAATTTTTTTTTGTGACGAGTTTTTCTTATGAAATAAAATGCGGAAGACCGTTAGCAACAAAATTAAAAACAAAAATAACGCCAGTTTTTGTAATCTACACTTGTAATATAAAAACCCGCAAAAGCAGTCTCAAAAAATATCTAAAAAATCAACGGATTTTTTTAGCTACAACTATATGGGATACAAAACTGCATACCCAAAAATTTTCTAAAGATTCAGATTGAAAGGTTGACATTTTTATGAAATTTTGTTGAATTTTCTTAAATTTTGTATATAGTAATTTGTATGCTTTTGGTTAAAGCTTGGACAATATTAAACCTATAAATATTAAAAAAAATACCCACGTGGTTACTTGTTTGAGTCACTGTAGATGCCAGCAGAATTCTCCTCGGTTACCAAGCCTTTACTCGAATTCCGCCTAGAAGGAAACCTCACCTGAAGTTTTCCTTGAAGAATAGCATGGGCGGAAGTCCGTCCCCGATTCTGAAAGCTTATCAAGAATATCACGTTAAAATCTGGTTATAGAATTCGCTGTAATTCCGTAGAGTTCTAGAGACAGTTGAAGCGGAACAATTTTAAACGCAGCCGTATCAACTGTGCAACCGTGGGTAGTTAAATGCTGATAATAATTCCCTAACGTTGTTTAGCTTATCTAGCGCTGATTACTATAGTAACGCACGGTAAGATATTATTGATATATAACAGCCGGGTGCCTGCACAGGACACAGTTTGGCTTTAGCCTTACAAATTAACTCCTTCGAAGTTCTACAAGTAAAGACGTCTTGTTACTATTTATTCAAATGAAGCGCGTTGTTTATATGTATGTATTTTTCTAGAGTTGTATGTATGCAAACAAGTAATAAATCAAAGTACAAGAAATTAATTTCCAAACATCAGCATTACCCATAGATATCATATCCATATTGCAACCATGCGTAAGCACAAAT
>NW_023487199.1:0-1257 GCF_013731165.1 Rhagoletis pomonella | reverse complement strand
TCCTGGCCCAGCGCTTCAGTTTGCGTTGTAGTACTGGCGCTCAAAGCGTTCGCGTTCTCGCTGTTACTCTGGCCAACTGCATGGCGCGCCACACGCACACTGTCTTCATCAGCATCCAGCTCCTCGTCGCTGAAACTCTGCTGATTTGTATCTTCGGCGAAATTGAGCGCGGGAAGCAAAATTATAGCATCGGTAGAGCGTCGTAGGCGGCGCTTGATAGCCGCGCTCGTTTCGTGTGCCCAACGGATATGTTGCGCGCTTTCATGAGCTCTCCAAAACTCAACGCCCGCTGCTGCGCGGTGTCGCCTCACTTCCTTGTGTTGATTTCTATGAGCCACATGCACTTTCTGGTGCTCTTTGGCTTTCGATAGCTTTGTCAACTTTGCCTTCGCCGTCGCTGAGGCCACCTTTGTCGTGAACGGCATTGATGTTAGCTTCTTCTTTCGCCTGCTATCCTCTTTGCGCCCATATGAGTCAGCCGGTAGATCTGCGTACGCATGCGCTGTAAGCGTTTCGCTTAAACGTGACGCCGGCGCTTCCGATGCGATTGAGCGCGTGCGCGATGAAGGCAATTGGGATGGTTGTTGTTCAACTTGCGTTTGTTTATAATTATTGTAATTGTAGTTTGATTTTGTTGCTTGGCTGCTTTTTTCAGCATACGCCATAAAAGACTGAGCGTTGTTTGCTGTAGATGTTGTTGCAATGTACGAGGAGGAAAGAGTGGCGGAGTATGGTGAGTGCGCTTCCGCGGCTGGATTTGTACTGGTAGCGGCGGCGGTTGCACAGCTAAATTTGGCACATTTATGTTGTGTTTGTTGTTGTTGTTGTTGTTGTTGCTGCTCATCAACGGCAGCGCTTAGCTGCTGTGATGCACGCAGCTTATTGTCATCTGTGTGCGTATTGCTGCTGCTGCTTGTTACGCGTTGCGCTGTTGATATGCTCCATCCTTTGGATGGCGCCGCGGGGGCGTACGCGCCGACAGTTTGACTGTCTCTGTCTGTGACTTGTTGGGGATGGAAACTTTGCGGCTTGATAATGTTTTGTTGATTTGTAATGGCAATGCCTGAAAGTATGCAAAGAAAAGAAGATGTTGCTTTATGGGCTGTTTGGGAAATATTGAATTCAGTAAATAATAATTTCGTTCACATGATTCTCGTACACAATTCGCAACCATTTTATAAAATATTTAAATAAGTACATATATAAAGTCTTGTGTTTTCTAAGTTAAAATTAGCACTACTTGGATTATTTTTCTTT
>NW_023487198.1:0-1257 GCF_013731165.1 Rhagoletis pomonella | reverse complement strand
AAAAAAATTTCTAAGCGAGAAGTGTTTGAATTGTATGGAGAATCAGGGGGGGGCAAATAGTTTTGCCATGCTTGCAGACAGCGAGGAGGGTTATCCACTGCTTCCTAACACGCAGAATAAAGTACAAAATGCGCAAGTGGCTGCTAATAAAGTTTTTACGAAGAGGAAGTATAACGAAGTATCTAAGATCAAAGTTGTGGTTAATAATGTAAGGGAAAGGGATTTTAAGACTAAGGAAAAAAGTAATACCAGTTTTCAATTCAGACAGATGGGATAGGGTAAGCGAAATAGATAGACTCTTAAGCCAGCTTATGAAAAAGTTCAGTATAAACGCTGAAGAACCAATGTAAAAGTCTTATTTAATCTTGTGAGAGCTAAGGCGGATAATCGCCTCATTTTAAAAACAATTACAGATGACCATAAAAATTCTTCAACTGAATGTACAGAGTCTTAAGTCTAATCGAGACTATATTGATTTTTTCATAAGCAATAATAATATAGACATTGTCTCCCTCCAGGAAGTTTTTTCGCTTGGAGATATAAAGTTTGGACATAAATTAACTAATTTCAATTTAATAACTAAAAACAGACCGGATGGTTACGGGGGCGTGGCCATAGGGTGTAGGAAAGGTATAAGATTTCAGAAAATCAGATATAATTCTTTGCAGGACATTTTGATCGTTAAAACTTTAAATTTAAAAGAAAATTTTTTTATAGTTTCGGTATATTTCCCGCCAGACATGAACAGGTTTGTTTTTGATTATGAAATCAGCAGACTTTTAAACTTTTTGGGGACAAGGGAAAATATTCTCTTGTTGGGAGATTTTAACGCGAAGATGCAAGCATGGGGTGGAGTTAAAAACTGCCCAAAGGTAAGCTTCTGTATCATGCCGCATTGAAAGGAGGGCTCAAATTTTTAAATGATGGCACTGCTACCTTTGTGGTTAACAGGAATACAGGGGCAGGATTATCTTCGCCTGATATTTCTCTCTCTAATTCAGCTTTTAAAATGGTTTGGCAGGTAAATGATGGGTACATAGGAGGGAGTCATCATAGACCGATTATTATTTCAATTGACGAGGTCGAGAAACAACCTAATCGGTTCGTTCAAAAAAAGAAAGCTTGAGACTGCACTTTCGGTCTGTAAAGTAAATGGGGGGGTTGCAGGAGCTGCAAAATGCGATTCGCAGTGAAATCAAAAAACGCTACTATTGACCTAAACACGGTTAAATTTACTCCTAAAATGTGGTGGAATGA
>NW_023487197.1:0-1257 GCF_013731165.1 Rhagoletis pomonella | reverse complement strand
GTATTTATGTATTATTAATTAACAATAAACAACGTAATACCGTTGCTTGAAACATACCAACGCTGTTGATTTAAGTTGCCTGCCGCAACGGTTTTGGCCATCAGAATTTTTCGCTTAATTAAAGCGGTCTTCTCAAAAATAATTCAATATGCTTGGCGGCTTATCAGCTTTCTTATTCTTTTGCATATTCCTATTGTTTCAGTTTATATATGTCCATGCAGAAATGATTTTTTGTCTCGGAATGATGGAATCGAGGTAGGTATAGTAATATGAATAATGAATTAAGAAAGAAAAATCGATTGAACCACGTTTCTGTCCAAAATATGCGATATTTCAATAATAATAAAACAGTTCAAATTGCTCAAAACTAACATTCGAATAATCCCTTAGCAAGAAGTTAAATTTATTCAAATTTGTAAAATTGTTGAGACCAGGCTTTCTCAACGTCAACTATCTGAAATGATCTATTGTAATAAACCCTTATTTGGCTACAGCCATTTAGTTCGTCGTATGCTTACAGTTACGGTGATCCGTCCGCCATCGGGATATCAATTTGGTACAAGGTAACACGTGAAAGACAAGGCTGGTGCGCTGGGTCCTTCAAGATGGAGAGAGCCTTCTAATTTGACTTCTTAAACACCTAGGGAGCTTTCGACAACGCTGCCATCTTATCATTTATCTGAGTTAGAACGATTCAAAGAATCATAGGGTATCTTTGTTTTTGTTAAAGGGTAACGCGAAGCGATATACCGTTAGGGTGGCCCAAGAATGCATTGTAAATTTGTTATAATGTCAAAAATGTAAACACCACAATTTTTCATAGAAGGGGTAACTTTGCGGTTCAAATTTCTTGGGAGACTCCTTTTTAAAACCCAGAAATTTAATTTTAACTCTTTAATACCCTGGCAAATGATATTAATCGTTAGAAAATTTAAAATTTCTCCATTAGAACAAATTCTGGGGATTTCCTGCTTTTTTCCTCACCTATTGTCCTTAAGCAATACTTCATCATATAATATCAAGCGTATTCTGAGTGCCTCAGTATAAACCCAAACAAGTTTTTTGCACCTAAAGGCAAGTACGCAAATCTCAGGAAAACGAGCAAGAATAATTTTCCATTATTTCGTGTGTGTGTCGTAAGGAATTTTGACATGTGATACTTCACCAGCCTGTTGCCTCACTCTCTCCTCAAGAAATAATGGAACGGGCATATATTTCTGTTGCAAACATGGGTTGCCTTGTGCTCTTTTTTCACAA
>NW_023487196.1:0-1257 GCF_013731165.1 Rhagoletis pomonella | reverse complement strand
AGTGGAAATCCATTTTTTTAAACACGTGGCAACCCTCCTAAACATAGTTCTTAAATAAAGGATTTTAAACCCATTTCCGTTGATTACCATCGGTTAGTAATTAACTTAACTTATTAAATAATTTTAGTTTAGCCCTTTAAGCTGGGCAACCCTCAAGCACATCAAAAATGTTCTAAATTGTCAAACTAAGTATTTCTTGAAGCTCTTTCATTTGACATCCATCGTTAATATTTCATATAACTTGGGTATAAAATAGTTCAATTAGACTTCTCAAATAGGTGGCAAACCTATTCAAAATATTTCCAAACTACTACCTCCTTAAACCTCTTTTTTATGACACCCATATAGCGATACCTTATTTACTTACCAAATTCCTTTAACTAAAATTTAATTACATTTTTTTTTAACATGTGGCAACCCTCCTATACGTAGTTAACTTATAAAGTCTTTTCAAAACCATTTTGATGGACGCCCATATTTAATAATTCATTTAACTGTTTAATTAATTTAAGCTTAATTTCTTAACAGGTGACAACTTTTTTCGAAAAAGTAAAACCTTCTTGAACATCCACATCCTAAGCCCTTTAATTTGGTACCTCACTTTTGAAAATCGAACGTACGGTGCAGATCTTTTATGCTGCACAAAAAATGCCTTCACGTATTATATATATAGATTATAGACATAGATACCTATTTTAGTTACCCCATTGCCTTAATTCAAATTGAATTTGATTGTTTAAACAGGTGGCAACCCTCCTACACGCAGTTAAGAAATAAAGTATTTTCAAAACTATTGCGATTGGTACCCAAATGATAAATATTGGTTTAACTATTTAAATAATTTTAACTTAATTTTTAAACAGGTGGCAGCCCTCTTCAAACACTTTAAAAATATTCTAAACGTTCAAACTAAAGATCTATTAAGATTCATTCGCTTGACGTCCATACTTTTTTACTTCATATAAATTAGACTTTTCAAACAGGTGGCAACCCTCTTCAAAATGTTTACAAACTACTACATACTTAACCTTTACCGTCGGGCACAAATATTATTACCTAATTCCCCTCATTCTAATTGAATTTGATTTTTTAACAGGTGGCAACCCTCATAGGGTTAAGAAACAAACATTTTCAAAACCAGTTCCATTTATGCCCATTTTGTAATAATTAGTTTAACTTTTAAAATAATTTGAACTTAATTTTTAAAAGTTGGCAACTCTTTTCGAAAAAGTTAAACCTTATTGCACACCTACAGCC
>NW_023487195.1:0-1257 GCF_013731165.1 Rhagoletis pomonella | reverse complement strand
TCTCATTATTAGTTGTTGTGATCGTAGGGTTATTGCGTTTGTCATTAATTTGTGTTGTTATTTGTTTAACTAGGCTATGAATTATGTGCTCCGGGTAGTTGTTACTTCTAAGAATGTTGAATATTTTCTTTATATTTGTGTCATGAAATTGTTGATGGCTTATTTTTAGTATCTTATTAATTAAGTTCTTAGCAGTATTAATTTTGTACTTAGAGGGTTGTGACGACAAATAATTTATTAAACGTCCCGAGGATGTAGGTTTCGAATACCAGTCAAGTATTAAATAGTCATTTCTTCTATGGATCATAACGTCTAAAAATGGGATCCGGAAATTTGCCTCTGTTTCTATTGTGAACTGCAATTTTCGATGAACAAATTGGCCTTAAGGGCAAGTCAGGTTTGTGGATCTTTGGTAATCCGTAAAGTCGTGGTGCAATCGCTGCTGTGCATACGAGTTGTTGTTTACCTCTGTAGTCAATAATTTTGCTTTTGTACAATTCGTCAACCTGAGGGTGTTGTTCTTCTTCTGTAGCGCATTTGTTGGATCGTTTCTTACTATTTTATACGTGTTTTTGTCATCAAGTAGTTTGTTCATCTTCTCTGTGTAGTCCTCTTTGTACATTACCACTGTTTTGTTTCCCTTATCTGCGTCTGTTAAGATAATATCGTCTTTGTGCGACTTTAAGAAAGTTTTGGTCTTATTGAATGTTTCTAATATAAATTTTTCTGCTGAGTTGTGCCTTATATTCCGTTTAAATTGTATTATATTATTGCTGAGTTTGCATCTTGCAATTTCCTTGACTCTGTCATCCTTTTCTTGTTGTATGATCTGTTCAATTTCTGCAATCATTCGGATCGGTTGGAAACTAGTCTTCGTTGTGGGTAGTGTGAATTTCCTGCCTAATGACAGCAGCCACTTTGTTTCTACTGGGAAATCTATGTCCGTTTTGTGTACAAACCAATCGTTGTTTAAATCTATTCCCAGCTTCTGCATTTGTTGGTATTTTAGTCTCTCGAGCATAGATTATTTGTCGTCACAACCCTCTAAGTACAAAATTAATACTGCTAAGAACTCAATTAATAAGATACCAAAAATAAGCCATCAACAATTTCATGACACAGATATAAAGAAAATATTCAACATTCTTAGAATTAACAACTACCCGGAGCACATAATTCATAGCCTAGTTAAACAAATAACAACGCAAAGTAATGACAAACGCAATAACCCTACGATCACAACAACTAATAATGAGA
>NW_023487194.1:0-1257 GCF_013731165.1 Rhagoletis pomonella | reverse complement strand
AAATGCAATATACATATACTTATTTCAGACGAAATACCTTAAAAGTTTGAACGCATAATAATATTGGAAAATCACATCCATTGGGCCAATTGCAACGCAGGAGCGTTCGATATACTCAATGGTGCAACAGGTCGATTTAAACTGACCTTCACGGCCCCTTTTCTCACTTGGCAATTTTTTAGTAATATCTCGACTTCAGCACCACTTGGCAGCACGTTTTTGCAATATTTAGTATTGCATACATATTTAAAACATTAGCCAAATCGGATCATAAATAAGATTTTTAGTAAAAATCAACTACAGCTCCAACTGTCGGATTAAATTGTGAAACTAAACCATGCAGAGACCCACTCAAATACACAAAAAGTTTCGTTAAAATCCGTACAACCATTTAGGAGGATTTCACTCACAAACACACCTACAGAAGAATAAAAAAATTCATTCAAAGATAGCTAAAGGTCGGTAGGTTTGTAGGCCTCACACCCCTTTTCAAATAGCCCAAATTTTCTCCATGAGTATGGGCTTGATTTCAACTATATATATATCTCCATACGAAGTTCCAGTACTGTACCATGAATACTTTCAGAGATATACAGTATAAAAATTCGATTAATATGGGAGGTGCCAGGCCCCCCTTTCCAATAGCTGCCCTCTTTCTTCATGAGTATGCGATTGATTTCGTATATCTCCATACCAAGTTCCAGAACTCTACCATGAACACTTCCAAAGATAGGCAGTATGAAAAATTCGGTTTGTATGGAAGATGCCACGCCCCTTCTCCAATAGGCCCAATTTTTCTCCAAGAGTATGCGATTTATTTCGTACATCTCCATACAAAACTCTAGAACTCTACCAAAAAATTTCCAGAGATACGCAGTATGAAAAATTCGGTTTGTATGGGAGAAGTCACACCCCTTTTTACCATAGCTAAAATTTTTCTCCAAGGGTATGCGATTGATTTCGTATATCTCCATTCCAATTTCCAAAACTCTACCATGCACACTTTCAGAGATATGTAGCATGAGAAATTCGGTTTTTATGGAAAGTGCCACGCCCCCTTTACATATAGATTTTTTTCAGCCTAAAACCATCTATGGGACACGTGCGGCAGGTGGCAGTTTCAAAAAAATCAGTTCTGCCGCTCTCGAGCCTTGCGAAAACTAACAAACGGCTTTCAAAATATATATTAGTTGAGATATATTATATATTATAATTATATTTTGACAGTATCCGTTGTTTCTGATTGGCGCAAAAAAA
>NW_023487193.1:0-1258 GCF_013731165.1 Rhagoletis pomonella | reverse complement strand
TTTTTAGGTCGCGCCAGACCTTTTGCAAAATAGAAACACACTTTCATACTTTACTATTCTTTGGTGTAGGCCGTTTTCGGAAATGCCTTACTGCAAAGCACCTATTTTTATACTTAAGTATATAATGATGTCTGATTTCAGCAAACATATTTTTGGAATAAGAGGTGCGATGTTTTGCAGTAATGCATTTCCGGAAATGCTCGTACTTTATCACTTATACTTACATTTTGCCATTGCTCCACAGATTTGGCAGCCCCCCCCTTCTTGGTGTTCTCCAACTTGCCATGGAGCTTCTGGAACTTGCCGCTCGCCACATTCGGATTTTCACCCAGAAAGTCAAGCATCGCGCTTAACTGCTCCCCCGATGCACGGCTCCTTTTCGTCGGCTGGATAGACATCCTAAAATGAAAGAAGTTCTAGTAAATTCCAATTAATAACTAAAATAACTAAATACTACCTTTTAAAATTGCAATACGTTGCTGGCGCTAAAAATTCCGTTTCCGCGGGAAGGAAATACGGTTTTTTTCTTATTCCTCTTTGTACTTTTCGCATATTTGACATTTATCTCGACTGAGATGCCACATTTCATCATTTTAAATAAAAAGGATAATCAGCTGTTTTTCGCTGTTAAGCAAGAGTTAGAGAATCACACAATTGTTAGTGCAAACGGCAAAAGTTGTTATGTAAACTAACAATTTTTTTAATTGCTAAGAGTACAGTTCTGTTTCGCTTATACTATATTTAAGTTGTTGTTGCGCGTGGTGTATGTGGGTTTTAGGGTCAGTTTTTCAGTGCCAGTTTAAACTTAGTTTAAGTAAACTGAGTTTAAATTGAACAGCTGCTTTACATTTGATTGGCTGATCTTAGTTTAAACCACGGCCATGCACTGAAAAACTGGCCCTTAGAAGTTATAATACTCATGTTTGTTTGCGTAATTTCTATATTGAGTATTTTCTTTAAAAAAAAAGTTGTTTTGTTTTTTCGGTTTGTGCTTTAAGTTTGTGGGATGTGGTGTTAATATTGACATTCTTTATTGCGTTTGTGAAGTGATTTGGTAATAGGTTATATATCCTTCATTCGAATAAGAACTTAAGTTGCGCCATCTGCTTGGTTAACTTCTGTTTTAGTTTACTTTATCTTTTCAGTGCCATACATGTGTTTTCGCCGTGTTTATACTTCATGTGTTTGTAGAAGTCCTTCATGTTTGTTGTTGTGATTCTTTGTTGATGTTTAATAAAAGAAAAAATATATACTTCGG
>NW_023487192.1:0-1258 GCF_013731165.1 Rhagoletis pomonella | reverse complement strand
AAATTTTGTTCAGCGATGAGGCTCATTTCTGGTTGAATGGCTTCGTAAATAAGCAAAATTGCCGCATTTGGAGTGAAGAGCAACCAGAAGCCGTTCAAGAACTGCCCATGCATCCCGAAAAATGCACTGTTTGGTGTGGTTTGTACGCTGGTGGAATCATTGGACCGTATTTTTTCAAAGATGCTGTTGGACGCAACGTTACGGTGAATGGCGATCGCTATCGTTCGATGCTAACAAACTTTTTGTTGCCAAAAATGGAAGAACTCAACTTGGTTGACATGTGGTTTCAACAAGATGGCGCTACATGCCACACAGCTCGCGATTCTATGGCCATTTTGAGGGAAAACTTCGGAGAACAATTCATCTCAAGAAATGGACCGGTAAGTTGGCCACCAAGATCATGCGATTTGACGCCTTTAGACTATTTTTTGTGGGGCTACGTCAAGTCTAAAGTCTACAGAAATAAGCCAGCAACTATTCCAGCTTTGGAAGACAACATTTCCGAAGAAATTCGGGCTATTCCGGCCGAAATGCTCGAAAAAGTTGCCCAAAATTGGACTTTCCGAATGGACCACCTAAGACGCAGCCGCGGTCAACATTTAAATGAAATTATCTTCAAAAAGTAAATGTCATGGACCAATCTAACGTTTCAAATAAAGAACCGATGAGATTTTGCAAATTTTATGCGTTTTTTTTAAAAAAAAAGTTATCAAGCTCTTAAAAAATCACCCGTTATATGTACATATTTTTAATTTTATGTTTATGTGCATATGTGTATTTACTTAAGCGAATCAATATTTCACATCAAAGATTTTTATAATAAATTTTCTGGGAAGTAGAAAAAGTGGAAGGTATTTTATGTACAGATATGTATGTAAACGAAACTACTAAGTATCACATTTTTTCTATCGGTTTCCAAATATTTCTTTTTTTGCTTTTCTCTTATCAAAAGATTTTTAAATATGTACTATTTTTTCGTATAAAAACAAAAGCTCATCTACATTTTTAGTATTAGCAACGGGCTTTTTCGTGCTTATTCGTGCTTTTATGAAATTTTACTGAACGCCCATGCACGCACGAGTTCGTGCTGACAGCAAATATTCCGGCCCCTGCCAAAAGCCCGGCCCGTGCCCATCTCTAATTCATACGATAGATTTCATCGAATTACAACTCCCACATAATTTTATGAAAAAAATAAAATAAAATATTAACCACGACTTTTTCAATTTCAGTTTCGATGTTGTTACGTCTTTTTGCA
>NW_023487191.1:0-1258 GCF_013731165.1 Rhagoletis pomonella | reverse complement strand
AAGTTAAGTAAAGAAAAACCCTGGGGTGCAATGGGGTATAGTCGTTGGGGGTGCAATGGGGTATAGTTGTTGCGCTGGGTATGCAGTTACAGTTGCATGGCTATACTCAATCCCGACTCTTGCGTCCTCGTTCGCGCACTCTGGGCAACGTGAGCAACCCATGTGCGAGATGCGGTAGCCAATCCGAGTGGAGCCTTGCGTCACGGCAGAAAGAGAGGGAGCTTCGGTGGGGCCACTCCGACTTATTCGGTTTAAGGGCTCACTGAAGTCTGCAGCGTCTGTTCACCAGTAGATGCGGCTGCAAGCGGGTGTCTGCTTGGAGCAAGCGGCTCGCTATATAAACGTGTATTTGGTTGCGAACCCGCCACGTAAAAACCACTTCCAGTGAAGAAGCAAGACAAAGCCCCGGATGAGACCCCCCCCCCCCCTTATGATGACGACCACGGCAAACGTTTAAAGGACTACGATTTGAGGGCATGCACCTGGAATGTCCGGACCCTTAATAGGGAAGGTGCCTCTGCCCGGCTGGTTGATGTCCTCGTAAGGACAAAAGCTGACATCACCGCCATCCAAGAAATGCGTTGGACGGGGCAAGGCAAGCAATGTCTGGGGCCTTGCGACGTCTACTACAGCTGCCATGTAAAGGAGCGCAAATTCGGTGTTGGACTTGTGGTGGGGGAGAGACTCCGTCGCCGAGTACTGTCGTTCACCCCGGTGGACGAGCGTCTAACCACAATCCGCGTCAAAGCTAGACTCTTCAACATCTCGCTCATCTGCGCCCATGCCCCGACGGAAGAGAAGGATGGGGCATCCAAGGATCTCTTCTATGAGCGCTTGGCGACTTCAATGCAAGGGTGGGCAAGGAAGGGATCTTTGGAACCACCGTCGGGAAATTCAGCCTCCACGACGAAACGTCCGACAACGGACTGAGGCTGATCGACTTCGCCGGGGCCCGAAACATGGTAGTATGAAGTACTAGGTTCAAGCATAAAAAGATCCATCTAGCTACGTGGCTGTCTCCGGATCGAAAAACGAGAAACCAAATCGATCATGTTGTGATAGATGGAACGCACGCTTCTAGTGTTTTAGACGTACGCACACTCAGAGGCCCAAACATCGACTCGGACCACTATCTTGTTGCAGCCAAGATACGCACCCGCCTGTGTGCAGCAAAAAATGTGCGCCCAAATATGCAAGGAAAGCTTAACGTCGAAAAGCTGCAATCACAACAGACAGCCAGCGCTTTCGCTACTCGACT
>NW_023487190.1:0-1258 GCF_013731165.1 Rhagoletis pomonella | reverse complement strand
CCGGGTGGCTATTTCGAAAAATCCTTTCCAGCCGTTGTTCACTACTGTGACCCGCGTGTCGCATCAGGTTTTGAATCGCGATCATGTAGTCCTTGAATTTTTCTCGCGGGCGCTGCCTCCGTTGCCTTATGTCATTTTCCAGGCGTTCAAAATACCGGGCCGGTAGAAACAAGTCCACGAAATCACGTTTGAATGACGCCCAGTAGGTCCAATGCTCGTTGTTGTTGCGGTACCAATGGAGGGCGGTGCTGCTTAGCAATTCAGGCATCGTCTTTGGTAATAGGTCTACATTTAATGTGTAGACGTCGGCCAGCTCCTCTAATCGTTCTGCAAACCCCAACAGGTCGCGTCCTCCATCGTCCTTCACCGACCACTTGCGTATCTGGTCGATGATGGGCGCAAAAGTAACGGTAGGCCCTTGGTTGCCGTTGGGTAGCACGTGTGGTGTGATGGATGTCGTTGGCGGGTGTTGCGGTAGCGGTTGTATACTCGGTGGTGGATATGTGAACTGGTCCTGCGTTGGCGGCCTAACGGACACATTAGCGGTTCTTTCGCCTAGATTCACGGTTAACGGTGTCTTTGGTTCACTTTCGTCTCTCCAGTGGGCCTCCTGTTCGTTGTATGCTGCTTCCATCGCGAGAAATTTTGCGTGAAGTTGCGGGTCGACGAGTGCTTTGACGGCCCATGCCGCTATCCGTTTCCTTATCTCTCGAGTGGTGCCTGTGTGTTCGATGTCCAGTTCCTGTGTGATGGACACCAACAGTTCCCTGGATACGCTGTCCAGCCACGCTATGCTCACTGGTTCTGTCATGGCTGGTTTAATTATCGGCTTCGAAATGTTCTCTTCGTATTGTACTATTTGCAGGGTCCCTGCTTGGGCGCCAATTGTAACGAAGCGTTTTTCCGTGAAGGCCCTGACGCTTCTGTTTTCTATGCTGGGCTATACTCGCCGTGCCAAGGGTCCGTTACAATAAATTTATATTGTAGGGCCTTTGCAAATAGTACTTTATTTAATTATTTCTTATCCTCTAAAAAACGTGTTACTACTTAATTTCTACGAACATAATACGGTTAACGGTGTATGAATTCCTAACGCTGAATTCCCAGCGCTCGGTAACGTCGCCGCTATTCTGTCGGCGCTCCGCTGATGGACGACGTCGGTGCCACTATGCCGGCGTTCTGCTGCTGTGCGACGCCTATGCGATGTCGGCGCTACTGTGTCGCCGCTCTGCTTCCGTGAGGCGTCGGCGCTCTGCTA
>NW_023487189.1:234-1258 GCF_013731165.1 Rhagoletis pomonella | reverse complement strand
ATGTAAACCGGTAACACAATTTATTGGGTTTAGTTTCCTACATAAAGGAGATATATCGCAAAAACTGGTATCTGAACAATCAGTGCTATAGGAGATAAAGCTTATACAGCATAGATTTTGACGATTTTCTCAGTAGACTTTGTATTATTATTTATAAAATATCTTACGAAATTTATCGGTTTTAGCTGTTCAAATAAAGAAGTTTTACAGTAAAATCCCATATCTGAACAATCTGATGTTTGGAAGATATATGTTGTAGTCATCCGATCCTTGTTATTTTCACTGTAAGTATTCTGTTAATAATGAGTGAAAATGGTGCGAAATTTCATGTTCCTAGCTGCATAAATGGAGGAGTTATGATAAAAGACCTCATATCTGAACAATCAGTTGTATGGGGGCTGCAGGTTATAGTGACCCGATCTTTGTTATTTTCGCTGTAAGTCTTCTGTTGATAATGAAATGCGCGAAATGGTCCTAGCTACATAAATGGATGAATTATAACGAAAAATCTCATATCTGAAAAATCAGTTGTATGGGAGCTATAGGTTATAGTTACCCGATCTTTTTAATTTTCACTGTAAGTTTTCTGTTGATAATTATTGAAAACAGTGCGGAATTTCATGTTCCTAGCTATATAAATGGAGGAGTTATAACGCAAAATTTTATATCTGAACAATCAGTTGTATGGGAGCTATAGGTTATAGTGACCCGATCTTTGTAATTTTCACTGTAAGTATTCTGTTGATAATGGGTGCAAGTATTGCAAAATTTCATGTTCGTAGCTGCATAAATGGATAAGTTATAATGAAAAATCTCATATCTGAACAATCAGTTGTATGGGAGCTATATGTTATAGTGGTCCGATTCTTCCGGTTCCGACAAATGATTAATACATTATAAAAATACACCCACCTACCAAATTTCATCCGGATATCTCGAAAACTGAGAGACTAGATTGCATACAAACAGACAGACAGACGGACAGACGGACAGACGGACAGACGGACAGACGGACAGACGGACA
>NW_023487189.1:0-224 GCF_013731165.1 Rhagoletis pomonella | reverse complement strand
ACGGACAGACGGACAGACGGACAGACGGACAGACGGACAGACGGACATGGCTAAATCAACTCAGCTCGACGTTCTGATCATATAAGTATACATTTTCATGGGTCTATCTCTTTTTGTTCTGGTACTTACAAACATCGGACCAAAGTTATAATACCATTTCATGCTCATGAAAGGTATAAAAAACAAAGGTCTAGATGGATCGCGCCTTAGCTCTTTCAACACAC
>NW_023487188.1:0-1258 GCF_013731165.1 Rhagoletis pomonella | reverse complement strand
GCTTTTTGGCTAGACTTTGAGGAGGGTTTATACACGCATATCGGCGGAAATAGACGACACGCCATTTCTTTAAATAAAATTAATTGGTGCTCGTTTGTATGTACATACATATGTAAATGCATGTGTGTGCACCTTTCTATTAATATCGTTGAATTATTTTAATATCTATTGCAAAATTTTATTCAGACAGGACTAAAAAGTAGAAAATAAATAATATAAAAAAAACTTTTTAATATACAACGCTTTTATAAATGGACTAAAAAGTAGAAAATAATACTTCTCAGTCCCATAGAATTTGTTTTGATAACTTTTGATTTTGAAATTTTAGCAAAAGTCATTATAAACAATCTATGAAATTGAAAATGAAAAGCGTGGGGCGCATGTAATACACTTGAATTGATATGAAAAGTAATATATGAATGTATGTATGTGGGTATATGAATAACGACCGCTTAAAATCGATTTCAAAGTTCTACTTTCGCTGTAGAAATTTTAGGTCTACGTTATGTAACGGGTGATTTTTTAAGAGCTTGATAACTTTTTTTTTAAAAAAAACGCATAAAATTTGCAAAATCTCATCGGTTCTTTATTTGAAACGTTAGATTGGTCCATGACATTTACTTTTTGAAGATAATTTCATTTAAATGTTGACCGCGGCTGCGTCTTAGGTGGTCCATTCGGAAAGTCCAATTTTGGGCAACTTTTTCGAGCATTTCGGCCGGAATAGCCCGAATTTCTTCGGAAATGTTGTCTTCCAAAGCTGGAATAGTTGCTGGCTTATTTCTGTAGACTTTAGACTTGACGTAGCCCCACAAAAAATAGTCTAAAGGCGTCAAATCGCATGATCTTGGTGGCCAACTTACCGGTCCATTTCTTGAGATGAATTGTTCTCCGAAGTTTTCCCTCAAAATGGCCATAGAATCGCGAGCTGTGTGGCATGTAGCGCCATCTTGTTGAAACCACATGTCAACCAAGTTCAGTTCTTCCATTTTTGGCAACAAAAAGTTTGTTAGCATCGAACGATAGCGATCGCCATTCACCGTAACGTTGCGTCCAACAGCATCTTTGAAAAAATACGGTCCAATGATTCCACCAGCGTACAAACCACACCAAACAGTGCATTTTTCGGGATGCATGGGCAGTTCTTGAACGGCTTCTGGTTGCTCTTCACTCCAAATGCGGCAATTTTGCTTATTTACGAAGCCATTCAACCAGAAATGAGCCTCATCGCTGAACAAAATTTGTCGATAAAAAAGCG
>NW_023487187.1:0-1258 GCF_013731165.1 Rhagoletis pomonella | reverse complement strand
AATAACTTGGCTCTGGAGCCATCTATCGGGTCCATTTTTTGCAGGTATATTTATCTTGATGTTAGTAATAAGAGCTTTGAATTTGAAGCAAATCAGACCATAAATGAAGTGTTTCGGAATAATTCCACTCCTACTCCACCTACTAAAAAAAACAAACAAAATGCGTACCTCCCCTTTGAAATACCTCTCGATCAAAAGAAGAATCATTCAAATTGGTTGAGAAACATAGGAGCAGTAGGGAGGAATAGATTTGTATGGGATTTCGTTAGCGTATTTGTATATAGATAGTAGATGGTGAAACCAAAGCAGGCATTCATAGTCTTATACGGAAATTGGTATAACTCGGCTCTGGAGCCACCTATCGAGTGCACTTTCTGTAGGTGTATTTATCTTGATGTAAGTAATAAGTATTTTTAATTTGAAGCAAATCAGACCATAAATGAAGTGTTTCGGAATAACTCCACCTACTGAAAAATAGAAACAAAATGTGCACCTCCCCTTTGAAATACCTTTCGAACAAAAGAAGAATCATTCAAATTGATTGAGAAATATAGGAGCAGAAGGGAGGAATAGATTTGTATGGGATTTCGTTAGCGTATTAATATATAGATAGTAGATGGTGAAACCAAAGCAGGCATTCATAGGCTTATACGGAAATTGGAATAACTTGGCTCTGGAGCCATCTATCGGGTCCATTTTTTGCAGGTATATTTATCTTGATGTTAGTAATAAGAGCTTTGTATTTGAAGCAAATCAGACCATAAATGAAGTGCTTCGGAATAACTCCACTCCTACTCCACCTACTAAAAAAAACAAACAAAATGCGTACCTTCCCTTTGAAATACCTCTCGATCAAAAGAAGAATCATTCAAATTGGTTGAGAAACATAGGAGCAGTAGGGAGGAATAGATTTGTATGGGATTTCGTTAGCGTATTAATATATAGATAGTAGATGGTGAAACCAAAGCAGGCATTCATAGTCTTATACGGAAATTGGTATAACTCGGCTCTGGAGCCACCTATCGAGTGCATTTTCTGTAGGTGTATTTATCTTGATGTAAGTAATAAGTATTTTTGATTTGAAGCAAATCAGACCATAAATGAAGTGTTTCGGAATAACTCCACCTACTGAAAAAAAGAAACAAAATGTGCACCTCCCCTTTGAAATACTTTTCGAACAAAAGAAGAATCATTCAAATTGATTGAGAAACATAGGAGCAGAAGGGAGGAATAGATTTGTATGGGATTTCGTTAGCGT
>NW_023487186.1:0-1258 GCF_013731165.1 Rhagoletis pomonella | reverse complement strand
TAAAATCTACCACATTTTTAGACAGAACATTTGTTTACAATTTTCACATACCTCTAAAATTTCAACTCAATTCTAATAAATATAAAGATTATTCAATAAATTAAAAAAAACGTACATCATAAATTTGGCTTTAAATATATCTGCGCCTTAACTTTTTATATTTCAAAAATCCGCATATTTATATTCACTGTTGCCAATTTGGTGTTACGAAATTTAGTGCTTTTCTTTATTCAAAACGCGAAAATTTTTGAGTTCGGTGCCTGGTGCGTTTTTTGGTGCTTTTTTTTTAGTTTAAAGACACCAAATCTGTAAATCTGAAAAAGCAAAGCTAAAGTACCCGTAATAACAATCTTAAATTTTTTAGCAATTTTACAAAAATAGAAACAAAATTATGCCACAATGACAATCGTAAGCGAGCATATGTTTGCCAACAAATTTTTGACACAAAAAGATTTTCCCCACTGTGCGCTCAAATAAGGCACATTTAAAAGGGAAATCAAATTTATATATGTTTCAGGTGTCTAGCACTCGGAAAGAAAATTTCTTTATGTTCCTTTAGTTCACGAGATCATAAGAGCTTGCAGCGTAGATTTAAACTACTACGTAGTTCATGAAACTTCATTTTTTGTTTTTGCTTTCGTTAGACAGGAATTGTAGAAAAATTATGCAAAACGAAGAAAAATTTATAAATCTTTCTTGAATCTAAGGAAAGCGACAACGCTGGACACAGCTGCAAATTAGAAAATAAGAACATAAATGTTATCGTCGCTTGGACAAAAATATTCGAATTTATAGAAAACAAAAAAAAAACCGACCGCCGAGCAACATAGATTTTTATTAATTTAAATCAGCATCCCTACAAAAAAAATTTTTATGCATATAAAGTCCATTAAGTACTGCGATAAAATTTTGGTGTTTTTTTCGAGAAAAAACGCGATTTTTCTTAGGTTTTAGTGCTTTTTCAAATTCAAAACTTGGTAACACTTTTTATATTTGCTAAAGTATTATGCAATTGAAAGGAGTTCTTTGTTCCATCCTATGGTTTAATATATACGCAAAAATATAAGTTTGTAAAAGGGTCGAATATTTTATTGGCTTAATAAAATGAGATACTTTAATCTGGTAAAACACACACAAATACTTAATTCTTAATTACATACTATGTGTATATGATATACAAAAACTTCGAGCACCGTCTTCAAAAGAGGAATAAGGATTTTTTCTTCATGATAATATTCTCTAACTAGAAAACTAATGT
>NW_023487185.1:0-1258 GCF_013731165.1 Rhagoletis pomonella | reverse complement strand
CTCCCAAAGAGAGAAACTTACTAAGTTTTGCGCGAACAGGAATTAGCAAACATTTGCAAGCTTCACTGCCTGCTGGCGTCCACGGTTGCATTTCGAGCACAATAAATTTTTTAAATTATTTCATGTGGAATTGAAAACAGGACCTATACGTATATTTCTTCTTATTCTGACTTTCTTCAACATACGCTTCAATTTCTTTGTGGAAGTCATATATGTAATACTTCTATATTGCTAGTACATTTCCCAACATCAGAGTCCCGAAATATTGAAAAAGAAAGAGAGGCCGATAAGAGAATGTACTCAGAATGACAATTTTACTTTTCAAAATTCAGGAACGGTTTCACAAATTTTTATTTAAAAACAACTCTTATGAAAAATTAACAAAAAATAATAATTTGTAAATCTATGAGAAGCGTGGCCGTTGGTGGTGGCAGAGGATAAAAATACCAGTTAGAGAAGGACTTGGCATCAGTTGGCATTTCCAATTGGCGTCAATCAGCATAGAAGGGAATCGAATAACGTGCTTTATTGGATTCGGCCAAAATATAAAATACCACACCGCTTTATGTGTTTGTTAGGAAAAGATCTTCTATCTTCCAAATTTTCAGATTTCCAAATAACGAGGAGCATCGGAGAAATTCGTATACTGAGCCCTAACCGCTAAAATAATATAGGTATATATATATATTTTTTTAAATTACTTTTTGATGCAGGTGCTCTAAGAGGCATTTATGCATCAAAATAAAATTTTGAAAAAATTTGTCTTACTTCATTTTCGCGGCGATATACATTTCAGCGGGAAGGAAACATGAGACTATCAAATTTGTGTTTGTTTTCTGAATTCCCTGAACCGGCCCTGTTATGATATGGCACTTCATTCTATGTAGTAGTTTACAAATATACACGTGATTGTAGTATCACAAAAATTTTCATAGGCTGTCTTTCTTTGATTTCGAATGGAAAACTCATTGCGATCATATTGTACTAGCAATATAGAAGTATTACATATATGGTGGAAGTCACTGTCGGATTTCCTATATCGACAGCGGTGTCGAGTGCGTTCCGATTACGAATGCAACTTTTTCAGCCGGGTACCTTTCAAATGTTTGGAATTGATTAAATTAATTGAATAAACAAATATTTCATACTTCTTTCATTAGTAAAACGAAAAAAGATTGTTCATTTTTAAATTTAACGAACTTGTTGATTCAAATTAATGTTGACAAAAATGCAACCGTGTGCCACAATCCTGCTTGCA
>NW_023487184.1:0-1258 GCF_013731165.1 Rhagoletis pomonella | reverse complement strand
AAAATTTTCATTATTTATGGAAGTATCGATTTTTAGAATATAAAGCGGCGCAGGCGAAAATTTTTATTAAAAACCGCGCGATTTTTAATTAAAAATTTTCATTATTTATGGAAGTACCGATTTTTAGAATATAAAGCGCCGCAGGCGAAAATTTTTAATAAAAAATCGCGAGATTTTTTATTAAAAATTTTCGATATATATGGAACTATATTAATATATGGTTACTGGGTGTTTTACATAAAATCGCGCGATATGACCATTTTACGCACAACTCTTTTTTGTGTTGGCCGCGTTTTAATAAAATCCTTTAATAGTGGCGTATTTACTTTTAAAACGTATGGCAGCACATATTTGCTCTTACTGTCGGCCATTGTTATTTCTGTTTGTTTGTGAAAAGTGGTAAAACGTGAACACAAGTTTATAAACGCGTTTTACTTAATTAATTGGTGAATTATATATAATAAAAGCATAAAATACGCATGTGAGCATTGAAAATATAACATGTAACTCAAAATATAAGTGATAAGTGGCATATTTTAAAAAAATTAGGGGGTGATAGTGGACATTATTTAACAACAAATTGCTAAAATACTATTAGCAATTATATTGTGAGAGTGAACAATTCATGTTGAGGAGGCCTCCCCCAACATCCTCACCAAGTTTCATGACGAAATTCCTTATACTTTCGCTGAAATTTCGATTGGTTCCGTTTTGGAAAGCCCACCCCAGGGAAGTACCTTGTTTTTTTAAATATGTTAATTTATTGATTTTTTTTTATTATTCACAATGTTTTTCAAGTTAAATTTTTTATTTTTTCTATAAAAATGTTTTCCATGCATTAAATAAATCAAAGTCTCAAACTTTATACAAAATCTAGAAAAAATTCAATGAATTTCAAACAAAATTTTGAACTTTTTATCTGAATTTTTAGAATACTTTTGGGTATGCTGTTTTATAGCGCATAAAATTCTAGTATGACAAAGATTGGGCTGGTTTTTTTTTTAATTTCGAATTTGTTGAATTTTTCTGCGTTTTTTTATACAGTTTGAAACTTGGATTTATACGGTTTTTATAGAAAAATATATAGTATAATTTACGCATTTTCTTTCGTCTCAGTTTCTTACAACTTTGAAATATTTTTTTCTAATCTAATACCCATTTAATTCTGATAAGCAATACAATTTTCTAATCAACATTTTTGCATCAATCAGTACATCAATAGTCGCTATGTTTCCAGTCCAGACTCGTAATTTCTGCG
>NW_023487183.1:0-1258 GCF_013731165.1 Rhagoletis pomonella | reverse complement strand
TCCCTATTTTTTATTTTGAAATCAAAAAATATTTAGAGGTCGCCCAAGGCACCCAAAATTTTTTTTGGGCCACTCTAATGTACATACATATGTATACAGTAAATCAATCAAATACAGCGATTTTTTTACAATACGGGCGACTTCTTTTTAATTATTTTATTTTTCGCAAATAAAAAGCAAGTCCTAGGTAGCTAGGACTTACCGATGATTTTTAGAAAATTCTTTTGTTGAAGGTGTCGCTCATGTTCGAACATTTTTTGATATGGAGAAAATGAACGACACCTTCAACAAAACAAATTCCAAAAATCATTGGTAGGACCTAGCTACTTCAAACTTGCACAATATCATACTAAAATTGAATGGGCTAAAAAATTGCATACTCAGTTTTTTTTTCTAAAGGGTGTAATTAAAACGTGTAATATTTTGATGAAAATTTGCAGAAAGTTTGGAGCTCGGATTTTCGGGGTTTTAGTCGTAGAGTTAACCATATCTTTATAAAAAATTTGCAAAAAATAAAATAATTCAAAAACAGTTGACTGTATTGCAAAAAAGTCGCTGTACCTACACTTTTTTGATTGACTGTACATTTTATTTTACACACAAAAAATTCGTCGTACGCCATTTTTTTTTAATATTTCTACCAGAATGAAACTTCCTTTGCAAAAGTTTAAAGTTTTTGGAGAGCTTTAATATACTGACATTAGGGTGGTACGTTAGGCTGGTAGGAACTGAGATCTGCTGGGTAAGTAATAGAACAGAGTACTTCAGCTGAATGGACTTTTTTTACCCGAGCGCACTTGTGCACAAGGGTATTATAACTTTGTTCACATAACGGTTGTTTGTAACAGGCAAAACGAATCGAGATAGATATAGACAAATGTATACATAAATGATCAGAATGAAAAGAGAAATCGATTAAGCGGTGACTGTCTGTCCGTCCGTCCGTCCGTCCGTCCGTCTGTGCACACGATAACTCGAGTAAAAATTGAGATATCTTAACGAAACTTGGTACGTGAACTTCTTTTGGGCGTAGGACGGATGGTATTGAAAATGGGCGAAATCGGACAATAACCCCGCCTACCTCCCATATAACGGTAATTTAAAAAAATACGAAAACTGCGATATTTTAGTAACTACTGAAGATAATTCACTCAAAATTGATACTTACAATGAGTTTCAGACGGAAAATATGAATTTTATAAATTTTTGGAAAATGGGCGTAGCCACGCCCACTTATGGTTACATGTGTATATCTTGG
>NW_023487182.1:0-1258 GCF_013731165.1 Rhagoletis pomonella | reverse complement strand
TCATCAATTGCTTCAGAATCATCTTCAGCTTTGCATAAGGCACTGCTCACTTTGGTGGGAGACGTATTTGCCTGAAATAACCCAACCCAAAAGTGTTTTTTGCAGTGTTGGGAACCTTGGATCAGTTTCAATTTGACCAACCGACAGAAGATCGAAAAATGTTTCGGCTCCCAACAAAAGATCGACCTTTGAGGACTTATAGAACCCCGGATCAGCTAATTCAATATTAGCTGGAATTTTCCAACCTGTGGTGTCAACAGCCCGATCTGGGTGATTTGCGAGAAACTCGAAGTTGTTAACTCGGGATTTTATGACTGCACTAACTTTTGACCGAACCTTTTGGGTGGCATTACCAATCCCGATGACATTCAATGTCGCCTTCTCTCGCCGAATTCGCAGCCTTTGTGCCAGCTCTTCAGTCATGAAATTTACTTGAGACCCTGAGTCAAGTAACGCACGAGCTGACACATAATCACCGGAGCAAGTTTTTACCTTGACCACCGCTGTCGCTAACATGACGCGATCAGGCACGCTCACTGTGTGCATAGTTTGTGAGGTCGAAGGTTGTGGTGTTGTTTCGAACGATATCGGGTATTGGTGTAACATGGTGTGATGTGACCGGTTACAAACTCGACACCGTTCTAATTTGCATTTAGAAACCGTATGTCCCTTGCGTAAGCAATTTATACACAATGGGACCGATTTCGCGAATTCGAATCTCTGCTGAGGAGAGAGAGTTTTAAATTTAGGGCAGGTGGTTAGAAAGTGGTCTTTGGAGTTGGAGTGGAAACAAGTAGTTGGCTTAGCTTCCGCAGCCACAGAAGAAGATTTTGGCTTTTCAGCACTCTTGTTGCTTTGCCTTTGGGTGTCGTGCGATTTTGACGATGTCGACGCTTCTTCAGATGAGAGGTGCTGGTATCTCTTATTGAGAGCCGCTTCACACTCACTCCACAGCGGAAGCTTGTGTAGTCAAGTTGCTCCTCCCATTTTGACCGCATAGTGGGATCAACCTTCGACATTACCAAATGTATCAACATCGCATTTGAAATATTTTTATCATCACCCAAAGACAACAAGGAGTCATATACAGCTGATACGGTGTCGATCATTGACCGCAGCGAAAGCGACGATGCCTTTTGTATTTTCGGCAACTCAAACAGTTTCGCAACTGTATTCGAAAATATGAGACATTTATTATCATATACCTTTTTCAGGCTTGCCAACGCCTTCGGGTAATTTTCTTCCGTCATTTGGAAGG
>NW_023487181.1:0-1258 GCF_013731165.1 Rhagoletis pomonella | reverse complement strand
TGGCAACCCCGCTAAAAATGGTTCAGAAAAAAAAAATTCAAACCCCCCTTCGATGGATACATTTAACTTATTAAATAATATGAACTTGACTTTTTTAACAGGTGGTAACCGTCTTCCAACACCTTAAAATGTTCTTTGCGTTCAAACTAAAGATTTCTTATTACTTCTTCGTATGGCATCCACATTTTGATATTTCATATAACTTGCGTATAAGTAAATAAAATTTGACATTTCAAGCAGATGGTAGCCCTGTTCAAAATACTACAACTTTATGAAACCCCTTTCGTTTGGCACCCATATGGTGATATAGACAAATTTCTCTTACCTAATTCCCTTAATTTAAATTGAATTTGATTTTTTTAAACGGGTGGAAACCCTCATATAGTTCAGTTAAGAAACAGCTTTTCAAAACCATTTCGATTGATACCCATTTTCTCTTTTCAAAAGACTAAAACCTTATTGCACATCTGCCGTCCAAGCCTTTTAATATGACACCTCACTTTGGAAAATCGAACGAACCGTGCAGATATGATGGCACTGATTATTGCATAATTTAAGTTTAATTGTTCTACAGTAGCAACTCTTTTTGAAAAAAAATAATAAAACCAGTTTGCACATCTACAGACCAAGCGCTTTAATTTGACACCTCATTTTTGGCGCGAACGGTGAAGATCTTTTGTCCTGGACAAAAAATTCCTTCGCGTATTATACATATACCAAATAAGACGTACCACGCAGCCCGTTCATAGTTTGTCTAGCAGTGTGCGCAGTCGATCCATCTTGTTGGAACCGCAAACTCGGATGCTGTTCTGCCATCGGCCACAAAAAGTTGTCAATTAAAGTTCTGTAAGAAGCCCCAGAAATCCTTTTTGGCGTTTCATCTTCATTCTCGAAGAAATATGCAGCGTTGCCAGTTTTTCCGTTTTCCGGCTAGTTTTAGCCGGTTGCGATAGCCAACAGCCGGAGAAATTTCGTTTTAGCCGGCAGCCATTTTACAAAAAAAAAATCAGCCAATTTTGCTATTTGCCTTGTTTTCTTAAAGTGCAAATATATATGTTTCCATATTTGACTAAGAGATCCAAAGTCTGTTAGAAATGGCTACTAGTCTCATCACAGAGAAAATTTTCATGTCAGGCAGGGTTATATAAAATTGGGCCGATTTCGGTTATTTTTATTTTAAACGAATATATATTTTCTAAAGAAGTCCGTAGCGAATTCAGGTTTTTCGACTTAGGCCATTATTGCTTATGGCCACAGA
>NW_023487180.1:896-1258 GCF_013731165.1 Rhagoletis pomonella | reverse complement strand
AAAAACAATTAATTTTTTTGTTACATAATTTACCGTTTGGCGTGCTTTGTGCATTAAAACTGTTTTTGATATTGTCGTTTAATTGCTTTTTGTTTAAACAGCCTTATTTAAAGAAAAAAATAGGGACTTGGAAACCGGTTTAAAAATTGCTTAAAAATAATAAAAACAATTAATTTTTTTGTTACATAATTTTCCGTGTGGCTTGTTTTGTGCATTAAAACTGTTTTTGATTTTGTTGTTTAATTGATTTTTGTTTAACCAGCCTTATAAAAAAAATAGGGACTTGGAAAGCGGTTTAAAAATTGGTTAAATGGTTATTGATATGAAAAGTAATATATGAATGTATGTATGTGGGTATATGA
>NW_023487180.1:0-796 GCF_013731165.1 Rhagoletis pomonella | reverse complement strand
TTCAAAGTTCTACTTCCGCTGTAGAAATTTTAGGTCTACGTTATGTAGTTTGACTATTGTCAATTAAATCGAATGCTTTGTATTGCATGCGCTCCACGTTTTTCATTTTCAATTTCATAGATTGTTTATAATGGCTTTTGCTAAAATTTCAAAATCAAAAGTTATCAAAACAAATTCTATGGGACTGAGAAGTATTATTTTCTACTTTTTAGTCCATTTATAAAAGCGTTGTATATTAAAAAGTTTTTTTTTATATTATTTATTATCTGTTGAATTGGAACTACCCTGCTGTCATCACTTCACTCCTTTTGACCTACAAAAAACGGTATAAATTGGTCGAGCAACGAGAGGGCAGAACAGGCCTCACATCATTGCTGACAGGCGCTTTAACTGGGTTTTCATTGAATATGGTGCCAAAGCGGTCGTTGACTTTTGTGGCGTGCAATAAATAAAATAACATGGAGCCAGTAAAAAAGCAAATCAAATCGTCTGGATAGTAAAAGAGTTCGAATGAATGAATGAAAGAAACTAGCGCCAGCGACTCTGATGGAACTCAGCATGAGTAAAAGTGTATTAAGTTCGGAAATAAGAATAACATGCAGGAAATGAATTTTTTTGTTTGTAACGCTGCTTTTGCTGTCTTAAAATAAAAATTTTGGCCTTTACATCACCAATGCCATCAATATATACATACGTACATACATATGTATATAGTATCTTCAGTTCAAAGCAAAGTGTTCTATATAGCCGAAGTGTGAATTATAGCCGAACCACTTTTTGCCAAGTTTTAACTTAT
>NW_023487179.1:0-1258 GCF_013731165.1 Rhagoletis pomonella | reverse complement strand
TTTGAAATTTATTTGCCTCAGTGCACGATTTTTCGTCATTTTTTGAGGTTATATCTTAACCATGACCTGATGGGTGATTTTTGACACCGAATTTGAATTCAGCGCCCCACATTCCATAGGAATACGTGTGTCTTGTTACCAGATCCGCATACTTTTTTTTTTTGTGTGGCTGTGAAATGAATTGGTTGTAACGGTCCATAATTAGACATTATTTAAAGAATGTTTAATAAAGGAAAACCTTACACGATTCGCTGAGTTTTGCTTAGTTTTAACATGTACTCTGAAATCACTTCTTTTTTTGTCGCGTCCGTTATGCCCTACTTTTCATCGATTTTCTCGACTTCAGTGTTCCAAGCGCACCTAGTTTTTTGTCAACCAAAGGACGGTATAAAAGCTACACAACAGCAAATTTTTTTACAAGTGACTTCAGTTTTCGTATGATTTATTTAACTCTAAAGTCGTACGAATGTCGCGTCCGTAACCCAGGAAATACCCAGATGCAAATACATGTAGGAACATCTTTAGCCACCGCGTGTTTTATGCTATTGTGTGCTCCACTGCTTTGCTATTCGCGAACACTCATACGCCCTGTCACACAATACAAGCTACAATATATTTTACATTGAATCTGATTAATTTGTAGCGACAATTGGTAGTGGCGTTGTGTTGTGTCTGTTATTTCTCATTTTCTTTTAATCTCTTCACAAATTTTCCCCGTTTTTTCTCTACAGTGAATGAAATTGCATTTATTTATTTTGCTACTGTGGCACCGAGTGCTGTGGGTATATAATGTTCGGTGGCATGAATATTGTAGCGACCCTCGGAAATTTAATTGTCCAATGGATTGTTATGACAACGAATAGAATGCGAACCAATTACTTCATAGGTGAGTTGCATACACATACAGGCAATGAAGTACCAAGCAAAGTGAAGTTGGTAGCTCCCAGTAAATTTAATAATAATGAGGGATTGGCGATAACACAATATTTAAGGGTTTGGCCAAGCTTCTCCTTTGAAGCCTTTTTTATGGCAGAGATATACTCGAAGGTTTGCCATTACCTACCGAGCGCCGACCGCTATTAGAAAAAAAATATGTTTTATTTTTGATGTTCGCACTGCTACCCACTGCACTACAGCGGCCGCCGCCCAATGAATTTACACTTGTAAAAAATTGCATAGAACTAAATACTTCCGAATTTTGTATTGTCCTTCCTAGTGTCTTAACGAATCATCTCTAAGGGTTTCCTCTTCTTTTTTT
>NW_023487178.1:0-1259 GCF_013731165.1 Rhagoletis pomonella | reverse complement strand
ATTAGTACTTATATGAAAATTAATGAAAATTGTATAAGTTGATAAATTTAATACAAACTGTATTTTAAATGGGGTTTTGTATAATTATTAGTTGTATGAAAAATTGTATCAGAGTCGAAAATGTATGGGGAAAAAAGATGAAATTTCTAGATATGAGAATTCACCAAAAATAGTACATGTAAGAAACATTAGATATTTACTCGGCTTTTATATAATTTATATTGAAAGTGATCACTTATAAAAATAATAAACTATATATACTATTCTATTAATCAGCTAACTGCTTAACAAGGCTGTTCTATTAAACAGATAACTGCTAAACAGGGCTGTTCTGTTAAACAGCTAACTGCTAAACAGGGCTATTCTATTAAACAGCTAACTGCTAAACAGGGCTGTTCTATTAAACAGATAACGGTTAAACTAGATACTACAATCAAACTCAATATGAAAAGTGATGAAATTAAAGGATTTCTAGAAAGGAATTTTAAATATATATTAGATCATCATAGAAACATTATACAAAATGGATGTATATTAACGGAACAGATGGAAAATGGGTCTTGGATAAAATCTATATATGGAAAACATTTTACGATCTGTCCTTGGAGTAATAATGATACTGAATCAGGACCTGATACATTTAATAGTTGTCTTTCATAGAAAGACAACATAAAAATGTTGTGAACTTAATAAATTTATATAATAACTATTATAATGAAGAAACCAAGGAAAATATTGATTTAAAAAATCTCATATGTGAGATTAACGAATTCAATAAAAAAATGCCCAAATAAAACAATAAAACACATATGTATGTATATACTATCATTATAAAATTAAACGTATTTGATATTTATTCATTAAAAATGTTAGCAGCGGAATTGGGAAAATTATTAAATATATATAGTTGTATATTGAAAAAGAACATGTTAATCTTTTCAATTTGGGAAAACTATAAAATATATATAGCTGTTGTATTGAAAAAGAGCATGTAGGTTTAACATAATGGGATGAAGAGGATGACAATAGCAAATTTTTAACAGTGGTTGGCGTTGAAATTGAGGAGTATATTATGGAGCAACACCAAAACCAACATGAATATAAAAGAAGGGAAGGGAAGAAGTAGAACAAATAGGGAAGCAATTTATGATATAGAAGTTTATTCTAAATCACATAATAATATTGTATTTGAATATAACTTAACTGTTGAATTAGTATTTAGAAATTTAAAATTTAATTATATAGAACCATAAATTTAT
>NW_023487177.1:0-1259 GCF_013731165.1 Rhagoletis pomonella | reverse complement strand
CCTATGTCTACGATTAATAACACGTACATGCTCCTACGTACTACTTTTACATATTATATCACAGCTAACAACATGTACACATTTCACTGGGGGATAACCTATACTTATATCACAATAAAATCCTATGTCTATATCACAGTTAGCTATCCGTATACTATATCACAGTAGATTTTGGTAAAGGTACCAATAGTCCTGTTGGTTAAAATAAAAATAAAAATAAATAAATAAATAATAAAAAAAAATAAAATAACAAACTAAGAAGGTAAAAATATAAAAAATAAATAAATAATTAATGAAACAGTCAAACAAATAGATGCATAAATAAATAGAAAATAATTACGATACGTCAACCATTAAAATGTATAAATACGATGGATACGAATCACAATCTCGCTTACCCACTTTTTGCGTAAGCAAGCTTGCTCGTCAGTGTTAATAGCATACCTATGTCCGTAATGTACATAGACGAACAAAATCACGACAACTAACACTTAAACAAAAACAACGAACTAATAACAAATTCTAAATCAGGACCACACAAACACTAAGCCACAAATATGTCCTTGGCATGGTATACCCCCACTTTGTTCCCGCTGATATCGCCTAGTTCATACATAGAGTTTCTGATAGACTTCAAAACGATGCATTTTATTTGTTTAGGTGCAAGTTTAGCATTATAATTGTCTACTTAGGAACTCTGCCGGAAGTTTCGGCGGTATACCACCTGTCCGATTTGAAATCTGATATTTCTACATCTAGTGTTATAAGCTTTCATACTTTTTTCGTAAGCCAACTTCAGTTCTTTCATTAACTTTTCGCGTATAAGCTGTAATCGGTCTGTCTTCGCGTCTATTTGGCAATCCGCATCCCCTATGGTGCCGAGCTTTCGATATATCTCGTACGATGCACCATGTTGCACCATAGGCATACCGAAAGTAGCAAAGTATGGGGAGCAGTTGATTGCCGAGTGGACTACGCTCCGGAGTGCAAAAGCCGCGTCACTAATATGCCTATCCCAATTTTTATGATTCCCTTTTATGTACGAGCGGAGCATTTGTAGCACAGACCTATTGACTCGCTCTTCGGCGTTGCCCTGTGGCGAATAAAATGCAGTTTTGATGTGCCTCGTGCCGTATTTTTTCTAGAAGACTAGAAAATATCTCAGAGACAAACTGCTTGCCGTTGTCTGAATGTATGTACTCAGGGACGCCAAAGATATGAAAAACCTCCTTCTCTAAAAACTTTACAACCTCGACTGA
>NW_023487176.1:0-1259 GCF_013731165.1 Rhagoletis pomonella | reverse complement strand
AACAAAGCCGAGTCAATGGCAAGTAGAAGGCAAGAATAAATGTATACAAGTACCAATCAAAACCAATTATATCAGTGTATTTCTTTGGACTTCTTTGCACATACATATACATAGGTACGTATATTCATGTACATTAGGGTGGTCCAAAAATGCATGTGAAAAAGTAAAGTCGGAATTTTTATACTCTCGCCCGCTAGGGTTGTTCTATACCGAAAAAAATATACCGTAAGTTTTTTATTTTGAAATCAAAAAATATTTAGAGGTCGCTCAAAGCGCCCAAAGTTTTCCATGTATTTTATATGGGGAAAAAACAACTTTTCGTAGAAATGAGCCACTGTATATAATTTTAGTAATGTAATGCGCCAATTTAGTCTACATAATATGACTTGAAAAAAAATATATATATAAAAAATTTATATAACTCGCAATTTGGTGTTTAATTAATTACAAACTGGTTTATATTTTTTCCTTCATATGTTTCAGTAATTGGAACCAGCATGAGCACGCATTTTTTTATTATTTAATTAGAGAAATCGTAAAAAAAGGTATAACATCAAATTAAAAATAATTCTTGGACGTAGGAGTAAATCAGGTTTTAGGAACTTTGATATAATATAATACTATGTATTTATATATTTTAAAAGTTAATTTACCTTATTGCAAACGTATTAAGGCTCGACTGAGCAAAAGTGTGAGCGCCAAATATTTTATTTTTATGGCAACTTATCTGTACACATAATAAAATTATAGCAGGCCAATGTCTGGCCATTATGGATATTAAATAAAAATTAATAAGGGGGTTTTTTTATTAGAGCAACAGAATGTAAATCATCAATTTTTAGAATTTTTGTCTGTATGTCTGTCCGTCCGATTTCATATTAGTACACGCATTGAATACAGTTTTCACCAATGTATTGCTAGGGGTTTAACTTACAATATGGAATGGAAAAATTATACAGTTTTCAACTGTATGAAAATTGCAGTTTAAGTAAATAAGGAAATATGGGCGTCGAAAGAAAGAGGTTTGCAAAGGCTTACAGTCGAAAATAGTTTTGTGGAAGGTTGCCACCTGTTTGAAAATTTTAATTTGATTTGATTGATAAACTAAATTAAATATTGCAATACGGTTATCAAACTAAATCAAATTAAAGAGGCTTAAGAAAGTTTACTGCCGAAAATATTTTTTTCCGGGTTGCCACTTATTTGAAACCATTTTTTCATTTAAAGTGATAAGATAAGGTAAATACTGAATTAATACA
>NW_023487175.1:0-1259 GCF_013731165.1 Rhagoletis pomonella | reverse complement strand
CTTGAAGGTGCAATCTCTGACTATTCTAGATTACAACAACAAGTACTATCCGATCACTGAAATACCCAAAACCCGGTTGTTCAGTTGATTGATTGATGTGCCGAATATAAACTTCATTCCTGACCTCTTCAAAACACAATTTGCAATTTAAGTACTTAAAACGTTGCAGTGGCTTTATGTTTCTAAATTATGCAAAGGAAGACGTTCAAACATTTCTTTAATTATAATAATAATTTGGCGTTTAAGCCTGTTAAGAAAACTCTTTTTATTACAACGCTTTTATCAACTTGCAATGTTGTGTGTCCAGAAACTTTCAATGTTGTGGATCCAGAAACTTTCAATGTTGTGTGTCCGACACCATAAAACCTTTGGTTTGAAAAGTTCCTATAAAAAAGCATAGTGCATAGGGCGACATCTGTAGTGAATAGGGCGAGGTAGATGACATCTAGATGTCGCCCTATGTACTACGTTTGCTACAGCGGAAATAGACGACACGCCATTTCTTTAAATAAAATTAATTGGTGCTCGTTTGTATGTACATACATATGTAAATGCATGTGTGTGCACCTTTCTATTAATATCGTTGAATTATTTTAATATCTATTGCAAAATTTTATTCAGACAGGACTAAAAAGTAGAAAATAAATAATATAAAAAAAACTTTTTAATATACAACGCTTTTATAAATGGACTAAAAAGTAGAAAATAATACTTCTCAGTCCCATAGAATTTGTTTTGATAACTTTTGATTTTGAAATTTTAGCAAAAGTCATTATAAACAATCTATGAAATTGAAAATGAAAAACGTGGGGCGCATGCGATTATGACTGACCAATTACGTATAATATGATATATGAAAATTCTAGTTAAAAATTAAATTAAGTAAATTACTGTGAACCAAGGTGGATGAAAGGGCGGTGGAGGGATGGGTATGGGAGAGTGATGGGCGAAGAAGAGACACGGAGGCAAAAAAAATGCCGCATTATTCCAGAGAATCCTGAAAACCCCATAAATCCGAAATTGGTCCCAAACATCCGAAAATAGTTCCCTGAATCCCGAAATAGTCCCGAAAGTCCCAAAAATCCCTAAATAACCCCGAAAGTCCCAACAGTCACGATATTAGTTCCGAGAATCCCGAAATAGTCCCGAAAGTGTATGCTACTCCACAGATCGCCCTAACTAAGTCGTTTGGCCTCAAATTGGTCCCAAACTTCCGAAAATAGTTCCCTGAATCCCGAAATAGTCCCGAAAGTCCCAAA
>NW_023487174.1:0-1259 GCF_013731165.1 Rhagoletis pomonella | reverse complement strand
CTTCACAAGTATTTTTTGAGTATTTTTGGAAGTTTTCGTTTAATGCTACCTAATGTTAATGTTAGAGCTGACTCTTATGTTAAATAGCAAACATGGAGAAACAACGTAGAGCACTCCGAATATTTAGCCAACAGCATATTTTTATAAAGAAAGTGGACTCATTTTATACAAAGAACCAATTTTTATTTGTAAAATACGATACTTTCATTTCCCAATACCAGGCGCACATACATATGAAGTAGCAAGCTTTCCATACGCATACATTTGTTTTTAGAAGATTTTAATTCGTTCGTAGAAGCCTTTGGAAATTCACAACGTAAAATTTTGGAAATTTAAAAATATATACAAACAATTTTCTGCTTAGAAATAGAAAACTTGTTACTTCACATGTATGAGCGCCTGGTATTGGGAAATGATAATATCAATTTGAAAATAAAAACTGGTGGCGGGAAAATGGGCACACATTTTTCGATATTAAAAAAAAAATTACATAATATGTACATATGTACATAAACCATGTATATGTATGAAAGATTCGAACTTTTTTGCAAACATTTAAGCGTCCGCTCGTAAATGTAAAACAATATTTTAAGTAGATATATATTGGAATAAAAAGAAAATGTATGTCTTTTCTTAACATTATGTTAAATGCTAACATTTAAAAGAAAAAACTTCATAAGTATTCTTATACTTCCTATGAAGTTTTCAAATACTAGATACTGAATGCATTCAACATACTCAAGTACTCTGGAAAAGCGGAACAATAGGGGTATTCTCTGAGTCTTGCAAAGCCCTTGCACGGTGCACAGATTGCACGGATTGCACGGTAAAAACCGGTTTTCGTATGGGACAGCTTTGCAAACCGTGCAATCCGTGCACCTTGCAAGGGCTTTGCAAGACTCAGAGAATACCCCTAATGTTTTATGTAGCAGAGCTCTGTTGAGTAACATCGCTCAGTTCCTCAAATTTATGATGTTCTCTTTTTTTGTTCCTATCTTTTTAAGTACTCTAAAATATATGTTTCATTTACTCATGTACACATGTGAAGAGTATTTCTGCTGGTATATATATTTAGTTTTACTAAATGTTATGTTAGCTATGTTTTTAAAAAATATGACATTGAAAAAAAAAATATATTAAAACTCAAAAAATGTTTGGTAGGTTTTGGTTGGTTATGGCAGGAAATTTTGGTAGGAAAATAAATGTGTCTGTGGCAACGCTGGTAGGTACCCAATAAACACAACGAATTCGCCTCGGAT
>NW_023487173.1:0-1259 GCF_013731165.1 Rhagoletis pomonella | reverse complement strand
GGTTTCAAATTCAAAACGGCCTAAACCGAAGCCAGAAGTCAAGTCAATAAACAAAAAAAAAAAAAACCTGTACTTTTGTTGCGGCTGCTGTTGCCGCCACCGCGATTGTGCTGTTATTGTTGCTGTTACGCTTGCTGCTGTTCTATTCTTGGTATCGTAGTTGGCAGTTGAAACTGCTTGTTGTTGATGTTGAATCTGTTGTTGCCGGTACCAATATTTTAATGCTGTTGGCATCATTTGGACATTCAGCAGCACTTCGTGTAGTAGAAACGTATGCACCATGTTTGTGTGTGAGAGTGTGCTGGCCAGTGTTGTCATACATGGACTTTTCCTACCAAAACTGGTAGGTTTTTCTCCATTTGGTAGGTTGGTAGGCTAGATTGAATTTTGGTAGGTTCCGCGACAATAGGAGTTATTTGCGAAATATAAATATCTATCTCCAAATATTTTAGCAACATTGTTTACACGAACATTTCACCGGTACGTTCGTAAAACGGCGACCGCAAACATGTAAATATACTAGATTCCTAAGTACAATGTATACCCCCATTATTGCCAATATGTATGTACTGCATTCGTATGCATGTGTATGTACTGAAGACTGGTGCGCTGAAAAGGGCTTGCCAATAAACTCATTGAACTGTCCACTTGGACAAAGATTCGACAAGTCTGCCAATGGGCATGTTGAAGGCGGAGCCTTCGAAATTTAAGTCTGTGTTCGCGGATGTCTTCATAGAAGGACAAATGGAGCCGCAATAAATATGTCGGCCACGTATCATGAATATCAGACTGATACACCGAAGCCAAAAGTCAAGTCAAACAACAATTGTCTTCTCCATGCAAAAATTGGATCATGGCACCCTCCAAAGTGCCTTCTTAAATAGCTTAAGGTGACAGTGATTTCATTTAGCGTTTAGCACAATAGATATTTTAGATCGTAATAATAATAATAATAATAATAATAATAATATTAATAATAATAATAATAATATGTATGTGTAAAGAGACATACATTTGCATAAGTCTGTACAGTAAAATGAATTGTTTATTCGCAGCTTATTTTTTATTGTACTAGCTGTATCTACATTTTTAACAAAATTGACATTGAAAAAAAAAAAATGAAAAACTCTAAACAAATTTTGGTAGGGTTTGATTGGTACCAATTTTGGTAGAAAAAAAATTGTCCGTGGCAACACTGGTGCAGGCATAAGCCAGCAAAAAGTTACCAAACTCCAAGTAACGCTTCAAACAAAATATAC
>NW_023487172.1:0-1259 GCF_013731165.1 Rhagoletis pomonella | reverse complement strand
ACGCATATAAAGAGAGGTAACCAGTTTCCTCTCCTAGTGTGTGCAAAATTAAACAATGTATGTTTACTTTTACATATCAAATTTGTCACGTAGCGCACACAAGGGGTAGGTTTTGGGGCTAAATTTATTATGATATAAGAAATTTTGAAAGAAGAAATTTTCTTTTCCATTTCTTGTGCGTCATTTTGTAAGAATTTTTCTTTTTTTCTTGAGAGCTCTTAAAGTTTAACTGCGAATGGAAACATTGTCCTAAAAATATACAATGCATAACTGTTGCTTTTTACACTTTACAGCCTAAAAAAGTTTACCACTGATATGTACTTAATAAGCATTCGAAGATTTAATTTGCTAACTTCGAATTCGTTCCACCAAAATGAGCTACATGATAAAAATACAAGTTCAGTTAAATTTTCGTTATTCGAATTATTAAAAAATGAAAAACCAGAAATCGACGAAAATTAAAAAAAAAAGTGTAAAAAGTTCGTGAAATTATTTAATTTATTTATATTAAAATTCTTTTGTAAAATTTTGTATTACTTTTGAAAGTTGAGTGCATCTTTAACCGTTAATTTTTTCATGATTTAATGATCGGATCTAAACCAAATTACGAGACGACCCTTAAGGTACCATCTTTCCGGTAAAAAAAATAATTATTGGAATCGGTTCACGCGGTACAAAGTTATGTGGTGGAATAAATAAAAGAAGTAAAAATACACCGAAGAATTGATAACCTCCCCTTTTTTGAAGCAGGTTAAAAATGTCTGAGTTCTTTGTAAATTTTATGTAAATAAAATGCAATTGATGAAGTTTATTATTTATTTCATACTGTAAATAAAACTTTCATAAATGTATTTTAAAGACCGAATTTTCAGTATTTGCTGATGATATATATTTATAAGTATAAACCCTTTCCCCCAAAAAATATATTCCTGCGTGCGCCCCTGGCACTTAGTATTTATTATTTGTAAAAAATAGATTTTTACTTTCAAAATGTTTGTAATTTTAAACATTTCATGTGTATATTTTAAACAACTCATGTTCAAAATCAAATCTTGAACATCTTGTGCGTATACTTGAACAGACTCTGGTTGAAAAATAAACACTTTTCAGTAGTAGTTTTACATGCACTTTTTAGAGTGTATGTAAATTGTAAGTATAAATAAAGAAAGAAAATTTAATTTTTCCCTAAAAGTAAGTCCATATTTTGATTTTTTCCAACTTTGGTAGAACATAAAAAATACCCAAAAAAACCTTTGTGC
>NW_023487171.1:0-1260 GCF_013731165.1 Rhagoletis pomonella | reverse complement strand
GGCCGGCCGGTTTTAAACTACGCAGCACCAGTGTGGTCGCCGGGGACTAGTAGGACGCAGTGGATGAAGCTACAGACAGCACAGAACACCGCACTCAGGACAACGACCGGATGCCTCCTGATGTCACCCGAACACAAACTTTATGACGAGACGAAAATGCCCCCCAATTAGGGAGCATTACATAATGCTCTGCAAGCAGTTTCTGGTTGGGAGCCACAGATGCGGCCACCCAAACAGACAGCTGCTTGCAGCGGAGCACTCGCCCAGACACGTCAGGAGGCATTTATATGAACTGACTGGGGCTGCCGTTAGTGGAACTCGACGACAACGACTGAGATACCAACCGATCTGGGCGGGGTTGTTGTAGCCGCTACAACAACAACAGTGCGAAAAAACATGTTTAACATTGCAGCGAAATGAGGCCGTAACAAGAGTCGTAAATTGCTTGATCTCTCTGCAAAATTACAGCGTATAATGACAATAAAGTCAAAGTAAGCAATAAAAACAGAGACCTTGCGTTAAGACGGGGATATAGTAAAATATTTGCAAACCACCTTACTCAAGAATTTTTAAACGTTGAAGAGGAAAATCAAAAGCGGCTATGAGCGCTTTCCCGAAATTTGCTTGCACCATATTCCCTTCAGTATTGTGCTAGGGATTAGGGAAATATTTTTCATTGGGATCCATAAAAGGACTCCCAAATATAACTCTAAACTATTTATCATCTAAATGGCTTAAAAAATAATAACTCAAGTTGGCATAATAAAGTTCCAAAATAATGTTTTTAAACAATCGCTCCGTACTATGCCTGAAAACGTAAACGGATCAATCTTTATGGACAGGAGTCTTTTCTATACAAGTTTTTCTTGGAAATTTCGACAATATCTATTAAAGGCCTGCAAATGTTTAACTATAAAACATAGCGATATGTGTCACATCATGCAAGTGCCAGTTCATATTATATCGCTCATACATGTTTCACAATAACATATGAAGACACTGTCGAATAATTGAAATCAAATCATGCATCAAATCTATGCTTGTCAACAAAAGCAACACATGCGACACATGCGACATAGTCAGCATTATTAGTTACATTTAATATACGGGAAGAGATTTTGTAAATTTTTTAAGCAGCTATTGTAGTAAAATGCATTAAAGAATTCTCTAATTAAAAACCTGTATATATTTTCATCCAAGGCAGGATCAAACAGTATTAAAAATTTGCTACAGAAGCACAACAGCTTAGCTAAGTAGCAA
>NW_023487170.1:0-1260 GCF_013731165.1 Rhagoletis pomonella | reverse complement strand
GAAATATTGCCATGTGGGTGTCAAACTAAAGAGTTTTAAGAAGGCTTTCAGCCGAAAATAAGTTTGACGAGGGTTGCCACCTGATTGAAAATTTAACTAGAGTACATCGATAAAATAAATGAAATATTGTAATATGGGTATCAAATTAAAGAGGTTTAAGAAAGATAACTGCTGGAAATATTTTTGAGAAGGGCTGCCACAAATTGTGAATATTTAACTCAGTTAAATTGTTAAAGTAAATGAAATATTGCTACGTGGGTATCAAACTAAAGAATTTTAAGAAGGCTTACAGTCGAAAATATTTTAAACGAGGGTTGCCACCTGTTAAAAAATTTAGCGCAATTTAATTGATAAACTAAATTATATATTACAATATAGATATTAAATTTAAGGGCTTTAATAAACGTAACTGCTGGAAATGTTATTGAGGAGGGTTGCCGCCTATTTTAAAATTTTTAACTCAGTTAAATTGATAAAGTAACTGAAATATTGCAATGTGGATACCAAATTTAAGAGTTTTAAGAAGGCTTACAGCCGAAAATATGTTTGAAGAGGGTTGCCACCTGATTGAAAATTTAACTAAAGTACATCGATAAAATAAATGAAATATTGCAATACGGGTATCAAATTAAAGGAGTTTAAGAAAGATAACTGCTGGAAATATTTTTGACAAGGGTTGCCTCCTGTTTGAAAGTTTTAACTTAGTGAAATGGATAAAATAAATGAAATATTGCCATGTGGGTATCAAACTAAAGAGTTTTAAGAAGGCTTACAGCTGAAAATATGTTTGAAGAGGGTTGCCACCTGATTGAAAATTTAACTAGAGTACATCCATAAAACAAATGAAATATTGCAATATGGGTATCAAATTAAAGGAGTTTAAGAAAGCTAACTGCCTCCTTTTGAAAATTTTAGCTTAGTCAAGTTGATAAAACAAATGAAATGTTGCAATGTGGGTATTAAACTTGATATTTTTAGGAAGGCTTACAGCCAAAAATAAGTTCGAAGAGGGTTGCCACCTGTTTGAAAATTTAACTCAATATAAATGATAACATAAACGGCTGATTACAATAATCGTATCAAATTAAAGAGGTTAAAAAATAGACTGTAGGAAATATTTTTGAGGAGGGTTGCCACCTATTTGAAAATTTTGGCTCAGTGAAATTGATAAAATAATTGAAAAATTGCAATGTGGGTAATAAACTTTAGATTTTTAAGAAGGCTTGCAGTCCAAAATATGTAGGAAGAGCGTTGCCCCCC
>NW_023487169.1:0-1260 GCF_013731165.1 Rhagoletis pomonella | reverse complement strand
TTAAACAAAATCAGGAACTTACACCGTACAAGGACAGATATCGGTCCACTTTTTTTTTAACAGAAAACGAACAGCATAAGTTCTTGCAAGTTTATTGTAAAGGTGATAAAGACAATGAAGTGAACCGGCGTTGCCAATACATTCAAAGAGTAGAGAGAGGTGTTGTTTTATGAGGCTTTTCAGTACCCATTAATTTTTAACAAGTGACAGTGGGGATACCATTTTGTTCAATCCCACTACAAAACAGCCAGTTCTCAAAAAAAAATAAACCCCAACAACTTGGGCAGAATGATTATCCTCCCTCTACTTTTGTGAACAGCCTCCGTTACGTGCATGAATATGCACAAGACGCCTATGTGCAAACTTACGGCCGGCCTGACCTATTCGAGGCATTTACTTGCAATCCCTCATCAAGGAAATGACAGAAGGGCTTATGCCCGGACAAAGAACTGCTAACGGTCATGACTTACATAGTTGCCCGCGTGTTTCGTTTAATCGTCAAAAACCAGTGAATGTTATTACCAAGGGCAATGTAATTGGAAGCGTCCAGTGTCACATGTATTCCGTTAATTGGCAGAAACAAGGCCTACCACATGTGCACACGATTAGCTTTGTTCCACACGCTTTCCAGGCTGCTCTGGTAGTTAGAGCGCAAAAATAAGTTATTCTCTGTAAAAAATTTGTCAACACGTGCCCAGAGCGTGAGGAACGCAAAAGAACACATTTCGTGCCCGGAATCAACAAATCGGCTCTAAACAATGATTTTACGTGTATGTATCTTATATGGCTAATAAAATTATCAAATAACTACATTCTCAGAAAATTCTGTGGTATTTTCCACTTTTGTGTTTTATAAAATTTGATTTCGGGTTTAACCAACAACAGCTGTTATTTCAAATTGCCCTTTTGCACATTTGTGTCCGGAAAAAAAGTCCGGGCTGTTTCGTGCACAAAGAAGAAGACATTTACGATCCGAAAAAGGAACGTATTGGCTCTCTATTATCCATTTTTCTAGTGTGAAGAACTCTTTCTGGGCTGTTTTGGGCGCCCGCGGGTACCTGCGTGCACGTGTGGAACAAACCTATTATTTGGTTGAAAGAAGAGCTGCGTCCCAACCAAGAATATAACATAATAAGCGCCGAGATTCCGGATCAACAACGAGATAAGGATTTGCTCGACACCATAGTCAGAAACATGATACATGGTCTCTGTGGTGTACGCAATCCAGCTTCGCCTCGCAAAGGAAAATATATAAAAAAA